>NW_019384920.1:189117-233670 GCF_000671375.1 Centruroides sculpturatus | reverse complement strand
ATAATTTATTTATTAAATAAATTATTTTAAATAAAAAAAAACAAAAATAAATAACTTATATCATAAAAATTTAAAAAAATAAAAATTTAATTTTATATTTTTAAGTTTAAGAAATGCAAACATTTTACAAAAAATTATTTAAAACTATTAAATAAATGACCTGATTCATTGCATTCGAACACAATTTTATAATTTAAATTATTATTATTTTATATTATTTTCAGTAATGGATTTCTTCTGTAATCATTTTTTGAATCATCAAAGAAAATGTTGAGGTACTCGAGTTACCAATAAATTGAAGATATCATTTTTAAAGTAAAAAAAAAGAAAAGAAGAGCATAACGAAAAATTAGAGAAAGAAAAACGAAGAATTAAGAAAGAAGAAGAAGAATATGATGATGATGATGAAGAAGAAAGAGAATAGAGGAGGAGGAGAAGATGAAAGAGGATAAAGAAGAAGAAAAGGAATACAAAGAATATAAGGGATAATATGGAAGAGGTGGAGGAAGAAGAGAAGAAGAAAGAGGAGGATGAGGAGGAAGAGGAATACCAAGAGGAAAAGAAGGGATAATATAGAGGAGAGGAGGAAAAACAAGAAGAAAAAGAATATGAAAAAAAATTTTTTTTTTTTTTGCAAATTACTAAAAGAAAAAAAAGGATAATCTTTTATCATCATCAACATTACTAAACTAAACGATATTATAATTTATCGATATTTAATATTCTATTGATAACAGAGTAGTACACGATTGCATTACATTAAGAGATTATTGCCATCGTATTGAAATACTTTGAGAAATGTTTAATGACACACCATTTGGAAGAATTATATCGAGCACTTTACTTTATTACCTAAATGATGTTATTTGACAATCTAAATTGCACTAAGTCCTTTTTAAATTTTCATACTTTTAACATAACATAAAAAAGAAATATAGATTTTGATAAATTTAAAAAAAATGTGATATAAAGTAATTACATTGCAAATATATATCCATTTCCCGAATATATTTATATACTTATATGATGATTTAGTAGATATATTTGGACTTGTCTAGATAAAAAAAATTACGTTACTAATAAATTATGTAATGTTAGATTTTATATTCATTTTTCTATAGAAGAGGAGGAAGGAGTAGAGTGGTAAAATAATAATTTTTAACTTAAAAAAATTTTAGAGAGTGGAAAAAAATTAAAAATTCATGTTGATGAAAGGTAGAAAATTTCTATTTTAATCTACAAGAGACATTTCATCGATAGAGTCGTAAGGTGTCAAATTCGTGAAGATGAATAATAATAGTTTAAATTCGACACCTTGAATGTCAAATCTTCAATCACTCAGTTTCAAATTTTATAACATGTAATCATGTCAAGAATTTAATTTTTTTTTTTTTGTTTTTNTTAATTTAATTTAAATTTAAATATTTTTTTTTCGAATACAAAAACCAATTATGTTGGTAGTAAATGGGATAAAATATTATAGTTTAGGAATAATTGTATCGTTTAAAAAATTTGCCGGCTTTAAATTACATTGTTGGTTATAAAATGTGCATCTTAGAAATTATGTCCGTGTGCAGATTATTAGAAAATTGCGATATAAATAAAGGGAAGGTTGTATATTTACCAAGTTGACAGATGCAATGATGCCATCATGCGAGAATGTATTATCTTAAACAGAAATAAGTGCAAATATTTGTAAAGTAAAATACATGAATTTTACATCCATTCCGCAGGAAAGCACCACAGAAATTTATAAATAAGATTGATGTTCAACAAGAATTTATTAGTAGGGAGAATAAATTGGTGCACAATACATTGCTTTTACAATATATCAAAACTGTATGGCTGAATGGCATTTAAAGTATACCTATTTAGAAAACGGCGTAGAAATTACAAATATAAATATTTTAAAAAAACCCAATAATAATAATAATAAAGTATTTTAAATATTTATTATGTAAGATATTGCTTAAGTTACAGAAAAATTTTCTTGAATTTATTTATAAAAAAAATGAATAATTTATTGAATTGATCCAAATAACTCAATGGCTAAATTTTGTTGTAGTGAAAATAAAATATTATAACAATTCAAATATGAATTTCTAATATATTTACTTAAAATGTGTATTAGAAAATTAATAAAGTTACATAAAATACAGTATATTAAATCTTATGTGACCTCCTTCAATGTCATGTAAGAAAGTTCGAACAACACAATTTTTCTGCTATTGTCAGCATTTGCAATGAAATTGTTTCGAATACAGCTGTAATCTTGTTTATCACATGTTCAATATCTTGCGGGTGTTGAGCGTAATCAATGTTCTTGATGTAATTTTGTACAAAAAACGTCGGTAGGATGAAAAGTGAATTTAGTGGCAAGACAATAGTTTCTATTGATTGGCGGTTTTATTGAAAGAGTGAGTAAAAGTGCCACCTTTCATTAGTTTCTAAACACGCATTTATAATTCTAAGATAAATTTAGCGACAATTCATTCACTCTAAAACTTTTCTTAAGGAGTAACTTCCAAAAACATAGGTCAGAACTCTTTTATTTCTTTTAATTTTTGATATTTTTGCTCTGAGCAAATTTACAGGAGCCTTTTAATTGTGGATTTAGGTCGAGCCACGATTAGAAAAGCGGGTGGTGAGGAATGGAATCTGTCACAATCTAGTCAACCTACAAGTGAAAATTTCTCTGGTTGATTAACCCTTCTCTAGAGGAGCCCACTAGTGACCGAGTGAATAAAACCACTGAACAACCTGTTGGCGTGACCCATTGGGTTTATGCCTCATCAACGGGTTGGTGAGTGGAGTTTTCTGGGTTTTCTTCACGTTACTAACACCTAAATAGGGACCAGTTTCCCATAAAACTCCTTATGGGAGGCAGATCACCCACGTGTCGCGTGACCATACGAAAGAAACCAAATCAAACCCTTCTCTAAAGGTTCCGAGTTCGAATCCCGATTCTTCAAATTATCAGGCTTCATTATATTTATATGTAACTCTTCTCTAATTCTATTTTATTGAATTTTCTGTATTTTAAGAACTATCTAAAATAATAATTTTTACGTTAGCTGAGGGCATATAAATTTTAATGAAGTAAGCAGTACTACTTTATATAGTATTGCACATAAAATAATAGCTCATATTTCATAAAATTATTTATTTATCAGATGACAAATAACTTACTTTTTAGTATTCTAAAACATTCTTAGGAAAACATGCTTAGATTTCAAACTCACTAATGGATTGTTAATAGACAATTCTTTCTGAATTAGAATATCCTTGATTCTAAAAGTCAAGTTTATATTTTAAAATTTGGTTTATATGTCATGCGTTATTGTAAACAAACAAATATAATAATATAAAATCTGACAATCAAATTCAAGGACTGGATCTATTATAAGCATGTAAGACACGCAAAAATAAGATTCGAAGTATTCAAGATAATCGATTAATCCAATTGATCATATGATGGATGAGACCGGAATGAATTTCTTTCTATTAAGTCATTCACTTATCTTTCGTTGCTTGCATGTAGTTGTTACGTAAATTGTTGTCGTTTGTTTGTCATATGNAGGAAAAAATAAAAATAAAATAAATTTGGGTTTATAGGATAAAAAATCACGATTAATGTCATTCGAGTTCAATTGATAATACTTATTTTTATGTAAAAAATAATAATTCATAAAATCACTGATTTACTCTATTTCTTTTTTAGCTTTTATAAAGTTTCTGTAATTAAATTTATAGTAGATGTTACTTTTATTTTTCAGAGTTAGTTCACTAAATAAAATTAAGTTTTAGTTCGTGGCAATACTTTTATAAGTTAAATATAATCTGTTTCGATACCTTAATCGGATCAGTAGGGAGTAAAGTATAATCAACAAAATTCTAATTAGAGACTTTAATCTGGATTAAACTGTATTGATAGGCATATATATATATATATATATAATTTAAAATTCGAAGGAACGTATTTATGCTAATTAGATATTTGAATATGAAATTTATATTAGATTCCAATAACATTAGGCTAGAAATTATGAAATCTAAACTCTCATTACACTGAATCATTGGCGATACAGAAGAGTGGCTCCAACCAATAACCGAGTGAATAAAACTGGTGGTTAGTTGGTCGTGGGTTCGCTCCTGGACAACTGGCTGGTCACGTGGAGTTTTCTGGGTTTTTTTCTCCCGTTAATAATACCTAAATAGGAGCCAGTTTCTCATAAAAGACATCCCGTGAAGCACCCTTCGGAACGTTGCGTTATCTTATACGAATAAACCAAACCATATGAGGTGTCATTCCAATTCCTTACTCATAATGGAAGATCCTATTGCGACCCTATAATTTATCGGGTAAATAGGGATCAGGATATTGTTTCCCATCTGATTGTAGTCAATTTATCGTGGGCTGTATGTAAAAGGGTACCATTCCTTGTCCTTCGACTCTACTGCCTTTCAACCCATTGTGGACTAAATTCGTATAATATATCGTGTTGGGGTTGGTTGTTTCCTATCTTTGTCCATCGTGAATAAGACTCATAATGAGCGTAATTAGAGCCTGACATGTAGACTACAACATGCTGGCACCTCACGTTAATTAATCAGTCAATCAATCAAGCACTTTTAAATAAAATNCTTAATTATGGTTGGTTCGGATAAACCAGCCAAAATTATGTCCATTACGGGTGTTCCTTACCAACAATGTGGCCGATTCTCATGGGTGAAGGTAGAGAACGATGCCTGATATCGTACCGTCCATGAAAAATTGTGGCAATTTTATGGCATATGCTTTGTAATATTTATAGTCGAAGTCAAACAAAAATCATAACTCAAACTCAATTTTTGATGAAGTGTCATGTGAACTGTTTAACTAAATAAAAATCCAGGAGGAAAATTTTTCAACAATGAGTCTCTCTTCTTGAGCGGTTCACGAGAGTGGTTCATCGCCTTTCGTACAAAGTTATGTATTTTATGAGCGACTAACATAAGTCGCGGTCACCTGTCACAGCAGTTCAATAATTAATATAAATTTCGCGGTAATTCAGATATTTTAATGAAAATTTTTATGGAAAAATAAACCACCGATTTTATGTAAACATAATATGAGAAATACAAATACGAATTATATGTAAGGAATTTTTCCTGTAAATAATGTTACTCTTAGTATTGCTGTGCTAAAGCAATGGTTACACATTTAAGAATTTTACACAATGTTGCGTAACACCATGCATATTCCCTGTGACTATTTGGAAGCTTTTAGCAGAATAAAATCAGTGCGAACAGAAGTTGAAAATACATTGGAATATTTGTAGGTTCCTTCCCATTCTTATGTTACTTCCAATTTCATTCAGTAGGTATCAAAAATAAAAGGCCCGTTAGTGGCCTAGTGGCTAAAACCACTAAACACTGATAGTTAGTCGTGAGTTCGCGTCTTGTCAACAGGCTAACCATTCATTTTTCACTCTCTTTTTGAGAACTAAGTTACAATAAAATAAATAAATGATATATAAACCCGAAACCTCCAAACGCAGAAAAGTGATGACTTTAGGCTATATAGCCATCCTACTTACTGTTTTTTTTTTTTTGTTTTTACAATAAAATACTGTAACGTGTAACTTAACATGCTCCAATATAATTTAGATCATATGAAATTCACTAAAAATAATTACAATACATTACGAATTATATCAATAATTAAAATTAAACATGATTTTTTAAAATTGTATATCTTTTTTATTAACAATGTAATGAATAGATTATTGAAAATATCGGGTGTACTTCTATCCAATGCTATCTAACAGATATTTAGCAGTTCAAATGCATCAAATGTTATGGTGACATGAAAAGACGTAAAAAATTTTAGCAATAAACTCACCACTGTGATAATTTTGGCGCTGCAAGTACGAAAAAGCAGTTTCCTTTGCATAAGCATACGCGTTATATCCAAGTTCTGAGTATAAAAGTAGATACAATGTAGGATGCCATTCTTATCATCTACGATTGCCATCACATTGCCGGAACGCGCATTTCTTGTGTAAAGCTGTTTTATGAAAACAACTGCGACTGCTCTTTGGGAATGTCACTGTTGTGAGAATTTATGTCAAGGACTATTGATTCCACAAGCTCTCAGAAAGGATGATTATTCGATTCGAGAAAAGTGATGGACGTCTGGGGTTCATTTCAATCAAGGATGCAAACATATCAATTCACAAGTTGTTGAAAATGTTATCATAGCTGTTGTCGAACAGTCAATATATGCTTCAGTAGTGCATATGCAATCTCACATCAGTTGAGTGTATCTTATGCCACAGTGGATGCACTGTTTTTCATACGAGATTAGCCACAATCTAGCAGAGCCGTAACTAAGATTTTGGACGCCTATGGCCAAGAATAAAAATGGCGCCTTTTTAATTTTTATTATTAAAAAAATAATAATAATTTTATTCTAAAAAATGCTATTGTAAAAAATTATCTAATGACATTTAAATACTATATAAATAAAAACTTTTTTCTGTTATTAATTTCGAATACATATTTCGAAACCTTCTCGTTGGCGCCTTTATTAAATCGGCGCCTATGGCGGGGGCCACATTGGCCATACCCTAGTTACGGCTCTGCAATCTAGTCTTAACTATCCGAACATCGAATTGCATGTAAGAGTCTAAAACACTAACATCCAATAAATTTATTCGTGGCATGTCTTTGAACATGCAGCTAAGCTTTCCATTGTTATTAGATATCGAAACTTATTATCGAAAGTAATTAAGACATGACCCTCAGTATTGTTTGCTGCCGACAGGGAAATCTGACTGATCTCTGTATTCACCTTTACCAGAATAGAAATGAATGTGTCGAGGCCATGGACAATCCTGTGGAGCAACGGGACACATTTTCATCTCGACGGAACAGTAAACACCCGTAAACGTCGCATTTGGGTTCGTGTTTTTCAGATTTCATTGCATTGGCCTAAAGTTAGTCTGATGTGGATTCAGAGCCTCATTTATCTTTGATTCCTTCTTCTTCGAAGAACTTAATCCCAATGGGCCTGTGATATGCTATGTGACGGCCAAGAGATATCGAGATGCTTAACACTTTGTCTACCTAAACTGAAACAGTGACAATGCCTTTAAGTCAACCATTTTTGCAAAATGGATTACCTTCATAAATCAGACACGAAGTACAGCAGTTTCTGTGACAACATTTCACCGATTCTGAGTGATTAGTCGTAAGTTTTCTACTTCCTGACCATCTTCTTCTCTGGATCTTAATACGCGATATTTCTGTTCTGGAAACACTTAAACAGTGTGATTTATCGAGGAGTGTGATATGTTGCAAATTTTGTAGCCTCAAATGATAATATCACATTTGATCCTCTGATGCAATTGATCAGAGAATTGATGCAATTTAAGAATAGAGCCACATCGAACAACATTCTTTGCATTACTGCCTTGTATAATTAAATAAATTTTTGTTGCTACAGCACCGAAAGTGATGAGTTTTGAAATTATTTTCTTTACGGAAATATTTTTCACGTCCCGAAATGTCACCATACCAGTTTTGTTTGCATTTAGACTGCTAAGTATATTTAGACAGCATCAAATAGAGATACTTTAATTACGATAACCTATTAAAAATAATCTAAATGACAGAATATATTTAATTAATTTTCACGACAAGAATTAAAAGGCGCCGACGAAAGTACAATAATTGATCTTTATATTTATTCATTTATCTATTTATTTTCACACGTAGGCAATGCTGCAATATGGCTTGTGGTGACAATCAACTGTAACAGAACAAAATTGTAAACTATTATAAAATTAAATAAAAATTCTTTCTGTTTCTCTCCCCAACATACCAGAGAGAAATTTCTGTTCACATGGGAATAATACTGTATATACATAGATATAGGAACAGGAAGAACAGAGAGCTTTGACCCTGCCAACCACAGTACAAGCGGGAAACTGGCTCCACATTTTTACAACCGGATATGTCTTGTAGGGAATGCAAAAGGCACCGAGAGAATANAATCAACTGTAACAGAACAAAATTGTAAACTATTATAAAATTAAATAAAAATTCTTTCTGTTTCTCTCCCCAACATACCTGTTGGTAGTCAGCATGGTAATTTTCTATTGTTTTCCTTTCCATAGATATTTGTTTGATCGCTTAATAAGATCCCTTTTGACGTCATTCAAGTATATACGTCTTATTCTTCCCGGGTTTTTTCAACTTTTTCCATCAAGAGAAGTTGAAGGGATCTTATTAAGCGATCAATAAGATCCCTTAATAATTAAATATAATAAACACTAAAAATACAAAGTATCGCGACTTGTACGCAGAACAATATAATATAATTGTATGTAAAAGGCAAGACAAAGGAATTTAAAGTACAGTATTTAGCTTGCAAAATAACAAACCCCATCATGGTCGAATGGATAAAATCACATAGCTTTCATGGGTTTGAGCCTTATTAACCCACTGGCTACGTGAAGTTCACTGAGTTTTCTTCAACTTTGTAACACCTTAATAGTGGTCAATTTTCCTCAGAAAGTTCTTCTGGGAGGCATCCCTTCTTGGCAGATTGCTTATGAGTTACGTTACCGTATACGAATAAACCAAACCAAGCCTATCACTGTGGAATTCGAAATCGAATTCAGGCAAGTAACCTCAGAGATTTTTTTTATTAGTGATTAGTTATATATCATGTCCCCATTCCTCATCACCCATCCACCCCATTGTGGGCCTGTTAGCACCTACGGTGGGTGTGATGAAAAAAGCCTTTTTAATACTTATAGGATGAAAACAGTTTAAAAATAAAGGACGAGATGAAGATAAAAACAAGAAAATGAAGTTATCGACAATAAAATTTCCTAAAGTTCAACTAAAAATAGAAGACGTTTTTAAAAAATATCAGTCACACATTTTTTTCTAAAACAGATTCATCTAAATCCATTAAGATTTTTAAATTGCAAAAATATTACCAATTTAAATCTCATCCCTTGCTTGAGTAATAAAACTAAGCTGAAGATAGCCATATAATTGAAAAATTTGAATGTATGTTGTAAGTAAAAACACAAAGATATGTATACAGTCGACCCCCCTGTAACACGGGTTCCTATAGTGCGGATTCCTATATCACGGCGAAAAAATTGCGACAGTATTCGTACAAACATGCTAAAAAAACTCCTATAATTCGGTAAAACGTCATCGCCGACTCGTGTCACGACAGGATTGCACAAACCGTTGAGTTTAAACGAGCAGCGGACCTCCTAAAAACCATTTATTATTTAACGTCCATAAAAATTATATTTATATTAATGATGTCTCTAAAGTTCAGCGAATTTTTCGCGAAAAAAATAATTTATCAGGAAGCACGCGAGCGCCATTCGATGACAATCTCCACGACGAAAACAAGATTAAGCAACGGCGTAGTCGAACGGTGCACACTCGGTAAGTAACCTACAATTTTTTGTTTATAGCATAGTTTATATGGATTATTCCCCCCAAAAAATATACGTATTTTGGAAATGTTGAGTCGAATTAGTCTAGAATCGATTAATTTTATATAAGAAACCTATCAAATAGCCGTAGTCCGTAAACTGCATACGTGCCGGGCTATGATTGGCTGGACTCCTAGAAGCTGGATTCATAAATCTCGGAACGTATCTACCGTGTTATAGCGGGGGTCGACTGTATATACTCGTATAATTCTTTCATATATACTTGAATAAACAAGGCATAGATGAGTTAATTTGATGATTGAATGGTTAAAAAAATCAAAGATTTTTCATATAAAACATTCAAAAATCCGATATCTTGATTGCTGAAATTTTCATCCTAAGAGAATTTTTAAAGTAAAATAATTCACTAAAAAAATCTTAACAAGTTTATTTTTCGAAGGATAATCAAAGTTCTGTTATCAAATCTTTTAAAAATAATAAATTATTTATTTATCTGTAATACTAAAATCTATATTTATGTAAGAACTTCATAACTTATTTATAAAAAAAATGAATAATTTATTGAATTGATCCAAATAACTCAATGGCTAAATTTTGTTGTAGTGAAAATAAAATATTATAACAATTCAAATATGAATTTCTAATATATTTACTTAAAATGTGTATTAGAAAATTAATAAAGTTACATAAAATACAGTATATTAAATCTTATGTGACCTCCTTCAATGTCATGTAAGAAAGTTCGAACAACACAATTTTTCTGCTATTGTCAGCATTTGCAATGAAATTGTTTCGAATACAGCTGTAATCTTGTTTATCACATGTTCAATATCTTGCGGGTGTTGAGCGTAATCAATGTTCTTGATGTAATTTTGTACAAAAAACGTCGGTAGGATGAAAAGTGAATTTAGTGGCAAGACAATAGTTTCTATTGATTGGCGGTTTTATTGAAAGAGTGAGTAAAAGTGCCACCTTTCATTAGTTTCTAAACACGCATTTATAATTCTAAGATAAATTTAGCGACAATTCATTCACTCTAAAACTTTTCTTAAGGAGTAACTTCCAAAAACATAGGTCAGAACTCTTTTATTTCTTTTAATTTTTGATATTTTTGCTCTGAGCAAATTTACAGGAGCCTTTTAATTGTGGATTTAGGTCGAGCCACGATTAGAAAAGCGGGTGGTGAGGAATGGAATCTGTCACAATCTAGTCAACCTACAAGTGAAAATTTCTCTGGTTGATTAACCCTTCTCTAGAGGAGCCCACTAGTGACCGAGTGAATAAAACCACTGAACAACCTGTTGGCGTGACCCATTGGGTTTATGCCTCATCAACGGGTTGGTGAGTGGAGTTTTCTGGGTTTTCTTCACGTTACTAACACCTAAATAGGGACCAGTTTCCCATAAAACTCCTTATGGGAGGCAGATCACCCACGTGTCGCGTGACCATACGAAAGAAACCAAATCAAACCCTTCTCTAAAGGTTCCGAGTTCGAATCCCGATTCTTCAAATTATCAGGCTTCATTATATTTATATGTAACTCTTCTCTAATTCTATTTTATTGAATTTTCTGTATTTTAAGAACTATCTAAAATAATAATTTTTACGTTAGCTGAGGGCATATAAATTTTAATGAAGTAAGCAGTACTACTTTATATAGTATTGCACATAAAATAATAGCTCATATTTCATAAAATTATTTATTTATCAGATGACAAATAACTTACTTTTTAGTATTCTAAAACATTCTTAGGAAAACATGCTTAGATTTCAAACTCACTAATGGATTGTTAATAGACAATTCTTTCTGAATTAGAATATCCTTGATTCTAAAAGTCAAGTTTATATTTTAAAATTTGGTTTATATGTCATGCGTTATTGTAAACAAACAAATATAATAATATAAAATCTGACAATCAAATTCAAGGACTGGATCTATTATAAGCATGTAAGACACGCAAAAATAAGATTCGAAGTATTCAAGATAATCGATTAATCCAATTGATCATATGATGGATGAGACCGGAATGAATTTCTTTCTATTAAGTCATTCACTTATCTTTCGTTGCTTGCATGTAGTTGTTACGTAAATTGTTGTCGTTTGTTTGTCATATGGAATAAACATCAAATTTTGTTGAAATTTTAATAAAGTGCGACCGAAAATTACTAAAATCAATGAAATTTTCTATTTCTCGAGTATTTCTGAATAGTTTGCGTGAGGAATTCATAAATAACCAATAACAGTTTGAACTTAAAAAGTGATCGTAATTAGGAATTCAAGATAAAACAAGATAAAACAGCGAATAGGGCTTACCAGTAGAGGAATGTATAAAACCAATGAATACTAGTAATTGGTTGTGGGTTCGCGCCTCACCAACGGGATGACCACATGGAGTTTTCTGGGTTTTCTTCAGGTTTATAACACTTAAATAGGAATCAGTTTTCCATAGAAAGTCCTTTCGGGACGCATCCCTTCTTTGTATACGGTCCACGTGTCGTGTTGTCATATAAAAAACAAACAAGGAATATAATAGGTAAGTTTTAAACTAATTTGATTTAGAAAATTCACCGAAGAGGAAAATTTTCTAACTCAGCTTTCAGAAAAACCGTACTGGTTCTTACTACATGACAATGGAAAATTTTAAATTTCAATAATAATTAAGAAGTCTTTTTGATAAAGCATGAAATTGCAAAAATAGATCATCGTCCTGTTATTCTTTCGCTTTATCTTCACAAAGCCAAATGAATTTCGAAAAGAAATTGTTTTCAGGGTATAGTAAATATTACATTTAGCATGATAAAGAGATTAATTAATAGAGGTAAATTTAAATGAATTTTAAAAAGTTTTCAGTAAAAGGCGTAAAGTAATTTTTAAAATATTAAGTTTTCTTCATTATAATGGTCTCTTAAATTAATTTATTCCTAAAAATCAATTGTATTTCCATATATGTTAAGTACTAATAATTTATATATTAAATATTCATTAGCAATTTCTTAATGTATGAATGCCTGATATAGGCATTCCTACATTAAGAATCCTCGATCAAGAATGAGACCGACTTCAATTAATTCGATCGATTTTGATTGAGAGCAAGGTATGACTTCAGGATCCCAATGGCGAAAATGTAATCAATCACATGCGCTTTGGTATCATATAAAAAATCCAAATGCAATAAATTACTTGTTTGATAAATTTATCATTAAAAATTTATATAAAAAAATGAAATCGATATTCATTGAGTCAAAGAGATGAATGATTATTAATTAATGCGAGCTATCAGAACAACGTACTGTATCTTCTGATACCTCGCTTAATTATGGTTGGTTCGGATAAACCAGCCAAAATTATGTCCATTACGGGTGTTCCTTACCAACAATGTGGCCGATTCTCATGGGTGAAGGTAGAGAACGATGCCTGATATCGTACCGTCCATGAAAAATTGTGGCAATTTTATGGCATATGCTTTGTAATATTTATAGTCGAAGTCAAACAAAAATCATAACTCAAACTCAATTTTTGATGAAGTGTCATGTGAACTGTTTAACTAAATAAAAATCCAGGAGGAAAATTTTTCAACAATGAGTCTCTCTTCTTGAGCGGTTCACGAGAGTGGTTCATCGCCTTTCGTACAAAGTTATGTATTTTATGAGCGACTAACATAAGTCGCGGTCACCTGTCACAGCAGTTCAATAATTAATATAAATTTCGCGGTAATTCAGATATTTTAATGAAAATTTTTATGGAAAAATAAACCACCGATTTTATGTAAACATAATATGAGAAATACAAATACGAATTATATGTAAGGAATTTTTCCTGTAAATAATGTTACTCTTAGTATTGCTGTGCTAAAGCAATGGTTACACATTTAAGAATTTTACACAATGTTGCGTAACACCATGCATATTCCCTGTNTCCACGGAATTTTTTTTTTTACTTTTTTGGATTCAGAAGGACTCAAAACGTGTGGATTTGCAAAAACATAGAGGAACAAATTTCACACGATTTCAATACTTTCCTTTCTTATGTATACATAACTGTCAGAAAAGTAATATGAATTTATTATAATTATAATAAATTAAACTAGAGATGAGCTCTGCGCTTTCCGGACAAAAAATAATAGCAACAAAGATTAAGATTATTAGATTATAGAGTACTTTTAACCCTTATATTATATTATAGTATTTGATTTATATAACTACGAAGGTTATCTCACGTAAGGGTTTATCATACCGAGTGACCAATCTAACACAGATAATCTAAGACTTCGAGCTCTACTTTGTAGCCTTAAGATCGTTTCACATACATTAATTCGGCTGAACGTTAAGCATTTTAAGCAGTATCAATAGGAAGTTTTAGGCAACGGTTTATATGATTTAATAAGAGGAGATGAAATCAGAGGAGAAGGAGAGGGCGTTCAGGTTTTCTGATAGTTAAGCATGTCCTCGTAAATATCGCGTTTATAGATAAATTATTAAAATTGGTTTGGTTTATTTGGTTACGACAACGACAACACAACACGTGAGTGATCTGCCAAGGAAGATGCATTCCGGAAAGAAGTTTATGTAAAGTTGGCCCCAATTGAAATGTTACTAACGCGAAGAAAACCCAGAAAACTCCACGTGGCCAGTCCGTTGGCCATGCGTGAACCCACGATCGGTGATCCGTGAAGTTTTACAATTTCCATGTCCGGTCTTGACCGGACATGGAAATTGTAAGAGAAAAGAACCAGATTACCTATATATGAACTTCCATTTGTACCGCAAGTTACATTATTTCAATACAAATATTTTCCCCGAACGGAGTTAGATAGATTACCGGCACGACTCTATTGCTAACAGGAAAAGTATGATGTACGGGGGCAAAACACTACTACACTCCACACAGGCACGTTCTGCGTGCTACCTATCGTAGTAATGGCGCAACGGCGCACCTATATGGCCTACGTCATTGTCGCAGTAATTCAATGAATATTAAATAATTAAAAATATCATAATATTAACATTACTATCAAGTACTGGGAAACTTTTTAAATTCATTAGCTATAATTTATACAGTTCTAAATAAATTANTATTTATCTGTAATACTAAAATCTATATTTATGTAAGAACTTCATAACTTATTTATAAAAAAAATGAATAATTTATTGAATTGATCCAAATAACTCAATGGCTAAATTTTGTTGTAGTGAAAATAAAATATTATAACAATTCAAATATGAATTTCTAATATATTTACTTAAAATGTGTATTAGAAAATTAATAAAGTTACATAAAATACAGTATATTAAATCTTATGTGACCTCCTTCAATGTCATGTAAGAAAGTTCGAACAACACAATTTTTCTGCTATTGTCAGCATTTGCAATGAAATTGTTTCGAATACAGCTGTAATCTTGTTTATCACATGTTCAATATCTTGCGGGTGTTGAGCGTAATCAATGTTCTTGATGTAATTTTGTACAAAAAACGTCGGTAGGATGAAAAGTGAATTTAGTGGCAAGACAATAGTTTCTATTGATTGGCGGTTTTATTGAAAGAGTGAGTAAAAGTGCCACCTTTCATTAGTTTCTAAACACGCATTTATAATTCTAAGATAAATTTAGCGACAATTCATTCACTCTAAAACTTTTCTTAAGGAGTAACTTCCAAAAACATAGGTCAGAACTCTTTTATTTCTTTTAATTTTTGATATTTTTGCTCTGAGCAAATTTACAGGAGCCTTTTAATTGTGGATTTAGGTCGAGCCACGATTAGAAAAGCGGGTGGTGAGGAATGGAATCTGTCACAATCTAGTCAACCTACAAGTGAAAATTTCTCTGGTTGATTAACCCTTCTCTAGAGGAGCCCACTAGTGACCGAGTGAATAAAACCACTGAACAACCTGTTGGCGTGACCCATTGGGTTTATGCCTCATCAACGGGTTGGTGAGTGGAGTTTTCTGGGTTTTCTTCACGTTACTAACACCTAAATAGGGACCAGTTTCCCATAAAACTCCTTATGGGAGGCAGATCACCCACGTGTCGCGTGACCATACGAAAGAAACCAAATCAAACCCTTCTCTAAAGGTTCCGAGTTCGAATCCCGATTCTTCAAATTATCAGGCTTCATTATATTTATATGTAACTCTTCTCTAATTCTATTTTATTGAATTTTCTGTATTTTAAGAACTATCTAAAATAATAATTTTTACGTTAGCTGAGGGCATATAAATTTTAATGAAGTAAGCAGTACTACTTTATATAGTATTGCACATAAAATAATAGCTCATATTTCATAAAATTATTTATTTATCAGATGACAAATAACTTACTTTTTAGTATTCTAAAACATTCTTAGGAAAACATGCTTAGATTTCAAACTCACTAATGGATTGTTAATAGACAATTCTTTCTGAATTAGAATATCCTTGATTCTAAAAGTCAAGTTTATATTTTAAAATTTGGTTTATATGTCATGCGTTATTGTAAACAAACAAATATAATAATATAAAATCTGACAATCAAATTCAAGGACTGGATCTATTATAAGCATGTAAGACACGCAAAAATAAGATTCGAAGTATTCAAGATAATCGATTAATCCAATTGATCATATGATGGATGAGACCGGAATGAATTTCTTTCTATTAAGTCATTCACTTATCTTTCGTTGCTTGCATGTAGTTGTTACGTAAATTGTTGTCGTTTGTTTGTCATATGGAATAAACATCAAATTTTGTTGAAATTTTAATAAAGTGCGACCGAAAATTACTAAAATCAATGAAATTTTCTATTTCTCGAGTATTTCTGAATAGTTTGCGTGAGGAATTCATAAATAACCAATAACAGTTTGAACTTAAAAAGTGATCGTAATTAGGAATTCAAGATAAAACAAGATAAAACAGCGAATAGGGCTTACCAGTAGAGGAATGTATAAAACCAATGAATACTAGTAATTGGTTGTGGGTTCGCGCCTCACCAACGGGATGACCACATGGAGTTTTCTGGGTTTTCTTCAGGTTTATAACACTTAAATAGGAATCAGTTTTCCATAGAAAGTCCTTTCGGGACGCATCCCTTCTTTGTATACGGTCCACGTGTCGTGTTGTCATATAAAAAACAAACAAGGAATATAATAGGTAAGTTTTAAACTAATTTGATTTAGAAAATTCACCGAAGAGGAAAATTTTCTAACTCAGCTTTCAGAAAAACCGTACTGGTTCTTACTACATGACAATGGAAAATTTTAAATTTCAATAATAATTAAGAAGTCTTTTTGATAAAGCATGAAATTGCAAAAATAGATCATCGTCCTGTTATTCTTTCGCTTTATCTTCACAAAGCCAAATGAATTTCGAAAAGAAATTGTTTTCAGGGTATAGTAAATATTACATTTAGCATGATAAAGAGATTAATTAATAGAGGTAAATTTAAATGAATTTTAAAAAGTTTTCAGTAAAAGGCGTAAAGTAATTTTTAAAATATTAAGTTTTCTTCATTATAATGGTCTCTTAAATTAATTTATTCCTAAAAATCAATTGTATTTCCATATATGCTAAGTACTAATAATTTATATATTAAATATTCATTAGCAATTTCTTAATGTATGAATGCCTGATATAGGCATTCCTACATTAAGAATCCTCGATCAAGAATGAGACCGACTTCAATTAATTCGATCGATTTTGATTGAGAGCAAGGTATGACTTCAGGATCCCAATGGCAAAAATGTAATCAATCACATGCGCTTTGGTATCATATAAAAAATCCAAATGCAATAAATTACTTGTTTGATAAATTTATCATTAAAAATTTATATAAAAAAATGAAATCGATATTCATTGAGTCAAAGAGATGAATGATTATTAATTAATGCGAGCTATCAGAACAACGTACTGTATCTTCTGATACCTCGCTTAATTATGGTTGGTTCGGATAAACCAGCCAAAATTATGTCCATTACGGGTGTTCCTTACCAACAATGTGGCCGATTCTCATGGGTGAAGGTAGAGAACGATGCCTGATATCGTACCGTCCATGAAAAATTGTGGCAATTTTATGGCATATGCTTTGTAATATTTATAGTCGAAGTCAAACAAAAATCATAACTCAAACTCAATTTTTGATGAAGTGTCATGTGAACTGTTTAACTAAATAAAAATCCAGGAGGAAAATTTTTCAACAATGAGTCTCTCTTCTTGAGCGGTTCACGAGAGTGGTTCATCCCCTTTCGTACAAAGTTATGTATTTTATGAGCGACTAACATAAGTCGCGGTCACCTGTCACAACAGTTCAATAATTAATATAAATTTCGCGGTAATTCAGATATTTTAATGAAAATTTTTATGGAAAAATAAACCACCGATTTTATGTAAACATAATATGAGAAATACAAATACGAATTATATGTAAGGAATTTTTCCTGTAAATAATGTTACTCTTAGTATTGCTGTGCTAAAGCAATGGTTACACATTTAAGAATTTTACACAATGTTGCGTAACACCATGCATATTCCCTGTGACTATTTGGAAGCTTTTAGCAGAATAAAATCAGTGCGAACAGAAGTTGAAAATACATTGGAATATTTGTAGGTTCCTTCCCATTCTTATGTTACTTCCAATTTCATTCAGTAGGTATCAAAAATAAAAGGCCCGTTAGTGGCCTAGTGGCTAAAACCACTAAACACTGATAGTTAGTCGTGAGTTCGCGTCTTGTCAACAGGCTAACCATTCATTTTTCACTCTCTTTTTGAGAACTAAGTTACAATAAAATAAATAAATGATATATAAACCCGAAACCTCCAAACGCAGAAAAGTGATGACTTTAGGCTATATAGCCATCCTACTTACTGTTTTTTTTTTTTGTTTTTACAATAAAATACTGTAACGTGTAACTTAACATGCTCCAATATAATTTAGATCATATGAAATTCACTAAAAATAATTACAATACATTACGAATTATATCAATAATTAAAATTAAACATGATTTTTTAAAATTGTATATCTTTTTTATTAACAATGTAATGAATAGATTATCGAAATCGTTCTATATTTCTTTTGATAAATTTGTTAAGTCTGAAAATTAGAATTACAATTTTGCTGTCAATATTTATTATATTTTATCTGTATAATAAAACTGTGGAATATTTTCTGTTGCCTTTTTGCATAATACATATTACATAAATTACAAAATATAAACTATTCTATAAATTGGAATATTAAATTTTATGCAAAAAATCACTTTGTTTTAGAAGAATATTCTATTCAGAATCTTCCATTTACTCCTTTCCTGTGTGACATCAGAATATATTTTATGACGTAAATCAACCAACAGTGCTTCAAGACAAACAAAAATTTGCATAACGCGTTCGAAGAAGATTCATGTTGAACAGAAAACGTACTCGGAAAATTAATAATCAAAATAATCAACACCTAATCCGTTGCCGAGGGAGTTTATTTAAAAAACGAACGTTTTCGATCTACTTTATAGATCATCTTCAAGTTGAAAACAACGAATTCTTTGTGGTTATTCCATATTCGTTCTTTTCAACTTGAAAATGATCTATAAAGTAGATCGAAAACGTTCGTTTTTTAAATAAACTCCCTCGGCAACGGATTAGGTGTTGATTATTTTGAAGATTCATGTATTGAATCAAATCAATATCGTTTGTCTCAACAATTTCTTATTTACCCAATAACTTCTCATGCAAACAGTATTTACAAATCTCCAATAACAATTAAGATAGAATTTTCTAACTTTTCTGTTTATTAAATTATGAGACATATTATTAGGATATATATAGACAAAATTGATTTACTACAATAACGTTTTGAGAATTTTATGATTGGATTCACTATTATCGCTATGGATAAACGATTGAGCTAAGTTTTATTTAGTCAAAGAACTGCTTTGAGTTATTCGTTAGAGGTTCGAAAGACATGTAAACAACTGTATATCCATTCATAAGTAGTAAATTGCTCCAAACGCACTTTGTCTTTAGTGTTATCCAGCATAAACAACGACAATTATGTAATATCCTGTGTTTTGATTTGTTCATGATGCCCAACTTAAATAAGGAAAGAGAAAAAAGAAAAGTAAAAAGTAAACAGGACTGTACGAGTAGGCTATACACAATTTGAGTTATTAGTAGGGTGATGTCTATACACTGCATAATAATGCTGTAAATACTGTATTTTATCTAGCGTGTAACATTTTGTCCTGTAAAGAAATGCATAAGACAAGTATAGATTCATGATTCAACTGAAGACCGAAGTGGAAATACGCGAATTTAAAACCTTTGGAAAAAGAGCCAAAGCCAGAAAGCTTAAAATCAACGGACTAACTTCCGGACTCCGGAGAATGACTGAAATCAGCAAAAAGAGCTTTTTCATAAAACCAACAATTAGCAAACAATAGATGGTGATTATGTTTATCTGAACTCGAGTTCAACATTTCAGATAAGAAATGATTCAAGTTTTCTCAGCAAAGTAAAGTTATTGAGTAAAATTGCTTCATCACTCAGCAACTTTATTGCGGGTCTGGCCGGACACTTAATAGGCTTACTTAAAATTAAAATTAAAATTATTTCTCTTGGTGCTCACAGGATGGAATAAGTTTTTAAAAGTCTATGATATTGTATACTCTATATAACTATAGCATAAAAATTAATAAACTATATCATGAAAATAATGTACATTTTAATTTCCCACTCTTTTAAAAATTCTGCTCACTAACCTAAAGAAAAGTAATACACATATAAGAAATACACGAAATATTTTCATTGTTCGAGGCAATTTTTCTCTCCTTTAAAAAAGTCTTCACTATAATTTTCTAACATTTAATTATAATTTATTTGAGAATAAATGATTTTCTTAGAGAAATAATTTACACGTGACATTATTATAGGCTTCTCAAGATAGTCTGTCCTCGTATAAGTTTCATTATATTGAATTCCATAGTTCCTCATCTGTTAATCAATTATAAAGGGTGGGACGTAACTAAATGTCATTCTCTTGGGAGAGATTGTTATCTTCAATATAATCAAAAAACGTCCAATAACGTAATTATTAATCAAATAAAATCTCAGATAAAGAAGAGCACTTGAAAGATATTTACATTGATGATTCATGAAGATAAGAGAACATATTGCAATATATAATTTGAAGTCAAATGTAATGTAAATTATAAGAATTCCACGAATGGATTAGAATAAGAATTTAATTATCTGCTATAAATTCCATTTTGTAATGAGCGCGATTATTATTTTCTTCTTATCTTATCTTATCAATCAATAGAATAGAACTGAACTTAAAAATTTAATGTGATTAAATTAAATAATAGATAATAAATTAATGTGATTAAATTATCAGAATTTGACCATCGTAATGGTAAAATTTTGATAATTTAGTCGCAGCAATTTATTCTTGCAGCTTATTTTCATGCTGTCTGCAGTAATAATTAATTGAAGTTGATCATGCAACTGAAAAGAACAGAAGAAAAATTGAATTTATGAGAAAATATTCGTGTTTTCAAAATTTAATCATTAATATTTAAATGATTGAAGACTTTTCACAACATTGTGATACCTCTTTGATGATATTTTGCAACATTATCACAGTTTTAGATATTTTTGACATTAAATAATTAAAAATATCATAATATTAACATTACTATCAAGTACTGGGAAACTTTTTAAATTCATTAGCTATAATTTATACAGTTCTAAATAAATTAATTATGGACTATATCTATCTCATTGAGTTCAGTTATAAAGTATAACAAAATAAATTTCTTAATTCATAAATGAAATAAACAGCTTAAAGATAAATAAATATAAATAAATTAAGGACTTTATTGTTAAGTTTGCTGTGATCTTAAGCTACAGCACACAAAAAAACCCTTTCTTTCCACCAAATAATACACAAAAAAGGCGAAGTTTTGGGAAATAGCTGTAATCTGTTTAGTTTATATATAAATTCGACCCATTCTTTATTCGGATTTTTACGTTTTGACGACTAAAATTCCGTAATATTTCTGACAATAATAACCACAGTAAATGTGTTCGTACCAATACATTTAATTATTGGTATTATAAGCTCACTACTGCCCGAGTGGATAAAACCACTAAACACTAAACAGTTATTGGTCATGGATTCGCGCCTCTCCGCATTGACTTTTCTGGGTTTTCTTTAATTTTTAACACCTAATTACGGTCTAGTTTTCTATAAACGATTCTCCTGGAGACATCCCACTTGACAGATTGCCCATGTATCGTATTGGCGTATGCAAGCAAACATTTGGTACCAGAAATTTCAGTTTGGCTTAGTGATACAATAAATTTCTATTGTATCTAATTTAATTTATAATTTTAAAACTCATATTTCATATTTAGCATAAAAAAGTAACCTAAAAGTTAGTTAACCATTGTTGAGCAAATATTGCTATATTATTTTCTAATCAATCGTACTAATTCTAACTGTATCAAAATTGGCATAATGCTTTATCAATTCTGTCAAAGAAAAATACGGCGTTTTAAATTCAGTCTGTGCTTTATATTCACAACTGTATCTGAAAGACATAACAAAGCAGCTATCTAACATTTGGGAGATCATGTATTTTAAACAGATTAATTCTCATATTATAAGAAAAATATAATTATTTATTAATGGTTTTCCACTTAAATATTATAAAATTGAAAAAAATTATATATATAATCACAAGACTAAAAAATTCAGCAACGAATTGTGTAACTTTCCCTGCTGTTATGAGATTTTAGTAAAAAATAACTTTTATTTATTCAGTAAAATAAATAAAGTTGTGTGTGGCGCTATCTGTTATGAGATTTTGTCATAATTTTTTTATATTTTTTAATTATTATAAAATGGTAAAAAGTTTAATTTTGATGGCAGAGATGAGTTTAAAAAAAACATATAAATGACGTAAACGTGTAAACGTATAACGAATAAAATTTTCATTAAGTCTTTCTTTCGAGATATGACACATGACATCTCTCTATTTCCTTACACCCTTGACCTTTAATCACCAAAATTTAATAACATCAATGACCGTCATATACAAGCTACCATGTCAAATTTCGCTTTTTAATCTTTACCCCATCCTGAGATATTAAGTGAAATACACACCAATACATCCCCACACTCATACATACATATCCACGGAATTTTTTTTTTACTTTTTTGGATTCAGAAGGACTCAAAACGTGTGGATTTGCAAAAACATAGAGGAACAAATTTCACACGATTTCAATACTTTCCTTTCTTATGTATACATAACTGTCAGAAAAGTAATATGAATTTATTATAATTATAATAAATTAAACTAGAGATGAGCTCTGCGCTTTCCGGACAAAAAATAATAGCAACAAAGATTAAGATTATTAGATTATAGAGTACTTTTAACCCTTATATTATATTATAGTATTTGATTTATATAACTACGAAGGTTATCTCACGTAAGGGTTTATCATACCGAGTGACCAATCTAACACAGATAATCTAAGACTTCGAGCTCTACTTTGTAGCCTTAAGATCGTTTCACATACATTAATTCGGCTGAACGTTAAGCATTTTAAGCAGTATCAATAGGAAGTTTTAGGCAACGGTTTATATGATTTAATAAGAGGAGATGAAATCAGAGGAGAAGGAGAGGGCGTTCAGGTTTTCTGATAGTTAAGCATGTCCTCGTAAATATCGCGTTTATAGATAAATTATTAAAATTGGTTTGGTTTATTTGGTTACGACAACGACAACACAACACGTGAGTGATCTGCCAAGGAAGATGCATTCCGGAAAGAAGTTTATGTAAAGTTGGCCCCAATTGAAATGTTACTAACGCGAAGAAAACCCAGAAAACTCCACGTGGCCAGTCCGTTGGCCATGCGTGAACCCACGATCGGTGATCCGTGAAGTTTTACAATTTCCATGTCCGGTCTTGACCGGACATGGAAATTGTAAGAGAAAAGAACCAGATTACCTATATATGAACTTCCATTTGTACCGCAAGTTACATTATTTCAATACAAATATTTTCCCCGAACGGAGTTAGATAGATTACCGGCACGACTGTATTGCTAACAGGAAAAGTATGATGTACGGGGGCAAAACACTACTACACTCCACACAGGCACGTTCTGCGTGCTACCTATCGTAGTAATGGCGCAACGGCGCACCTATATGGCCTACGTCATTGTCGCAGTAATTCAATGAATATAATAAATATTTTTTTTAAATTATATTTTTTTGTAAGAATTATATTTAGTTAATTATTTTGTTAACTTTTTGCCAATAGATGGGTTACTTGTAAGTCAGTAAATAGAATGTAAATAAAAATTAATTGATTTATATAAATGTAGTCAATATTTTGGGGTGGGGTGTATTACATGATCTAAGTTAGAAGTATTTGAACGTAACTACCGAGTTTCGTAGCAATCGAACGCCCTAGGATTGTATAGCGTGCGAACAAACAAATAAATAAACAACCTCATTTATATATATACAGATTTACTAAGTTATAAGTGCATAATACAAATTTAATCATATTAGTTAATTGTAATTTAATAAATAAATAATCAGTTTTTTAAATAAACGTTTTTATTTTTATTTCAAAGCAAATTAAAATAAATATTAAATTTTATTATTCTACAAGTTAATTTAGAGTAAATTGATTAATAATTTTATTTTTTGAGAAATTATTGGACTGCTATTTTCAAGCTGCAGGCCTAAAATTTCCACTCTCATCTGTCTGTCTGTCTGTCCTTCCTTAATCTCGTGAAAGGAGTTATATATAAATAGATGGAAGTCGAGACAAGGTGTGGAAAGATAGAAGGAAGATCCGATTAATCATATATGAACTTCCGGTTTGGATCAGAAGTGACGTTACTTCAATTCAAATATTTCCCTTGTAACAGGAAATGTATGATGTATAAAGACATTGTGACGACGACACAATAAATAATTGCTCGTTTACACTAGTTATTGTTGTTATTATTACTGTATAATATATTTATAAAAATTCAAAATTTTAAAATTAATTTTATTAATTATAAAAATAAATATTAAAATCGCAATAGATTTATCTTTAATATTATTATTATTTAAATAAATAATAAATATTTATTTTATAAAAGTAAAAAAATTCTTTGAAAATATTTTAAAATTCAAAAATAACTTATTTCTTGTTTTTAAATAATTAAAAAAAATAGTAAAGTTTATAAAGGATATTAAACTATTAATGATGTAGGATCCTAACTATTAATATAATAATTTATTTTATTATGTTTTATAGTTTCAAAATCACTATTAATTTTGTAGAATTTTTAAAATATTAAATCAAAATTTTAAAAATAATTGTAAATTATAAGCAGATTTTTTAATCAAATAAAATAAATATTATTGCAACATAATTCTAGTTTATTTGTTTTAAGATTTAAGTAATTTTATAAGGAAAAATATTTGCACGTAAAGTTTCAGCTATAAAGACTACGTTTTATTGAAGTAAGAAAGTTATAAAATGTGTTTTAAAATAATTTATGATTTTAAAAAATTCGTTTTTAGTAATTTATTTATAAACTCAAGATTTTAAATTATAAATTAAAGCAAACGACTAAAGATTGTAAAGAATATTAAACTAATTACATATTTTAATTTATTTAATTTAAAATATATGCTCTCCATTTCAAATTAGTCGAAGCTTGCCCCTGTACATCATACTTTTTTTTAATAACAACAGCGTCGTGCCAGTCATCTATGTAACGCCGTTCTGGGAAAAAAATTTTAATTGAAATCACGTAACTTCTGGTATAAGCTAGTCTAAGCTTTCCATCTAACACCTTTTTCCAGATTAAGGAAAAACAGACAGACAGACGACAGGAATTTATAGGTCCACAATTTTTTCAAATTGCAGCCCAAAATTATGTTTGATGCTCTGAAATTTGTGACCTGGACCAGTATCCGTTATCATAATGTAAAGGTATGTCCATTCACAGGAGATCAATAAAACCATTTAGCTCAGGCCTCAAATTTAAGACCACGTAATAGGGCCTATTAATAGTATATTAGTGTTGTAGAATTCGAGATGAAATGTCATAATGATTAAACAATAAAATATTTAAAGTGATTAATAGTATAGAATATTGAAAAAATTTTGGGCTGGTTGCATGGGTGTAAATCTTTGAAATAAACTGTGGATAAGTTAATTTGCCGATTTTAGACGGTTGAAATTTAAGTTCTGTTCGATTGTTTGAGATAGTATACACGTGTTTACGTCAATTTGACATCGTTGTGCTAATTTTACAATGAAAAATTTTAATGAATGACGTCAAATTTACGTAAAAGTCTGCGGTACCCCTATCAATCGAAAAACTTTATTCTATAAATAAGAAACAAGATGGCCGGTAATTTCCACTTCTGATGTGTATAATCTTTATTTAATCTGCTTAAACGAAGTCTCTTTTGATATTAGAAGAATATTTTTAAGAAAGATTATATCTTATAACGTTGTAAAGCAATTATAAATTTTAATTAATGTAGAAAAGAGTTTTACATTAGTGATTTCTTTCCCTTACTCATTTCTCGCTCCTCTATCTTGTTTACCATTGCTCTTGGAAATGAGATTGCTCAATAAGAATTTTTTGCAAGGCCCACAGGGCGAAAAGAGTTTAAAAAAAGAAAAGAAAACTTAATCATTCTCCAACTTTAACTTTGAATCACCGATTTTCAACACAGCATCACATAGAAAACTAATTTAATGTAAAAATTTTCATGTATACCTCTCTGAAATCTTCAAAGCGATCTGCCAACATCAATTATAGTCGATTAAATCGGAATATAAAATATTTAAATATTGTTTATTGGTTTAAAAAAATAAACAAGTTTTATTTGATTGAATGCAATTTTTATTTGGATGTTTTCTCAACTGATTTTTCTTGAAGTTTCTGGAGAATTTGACAAATCTATTTGCCCTAAAGCTGAATAAATACAGAAATAAAGCTTTAAATTATCAATGAATTTACTAAAAGTTTCAAAATTATCAAAAACTGACATTCAACCAAAAGAACAAGCTTGCAGGTAATAAAAACAATGATTGAATTCAAATAGTGACGAAGATAATGACAAAGCGTGCTGCAAATTTGCAAATAAGAAACTAGAGCAACGAAGAAAATGAAATTGTAAAAGAAAACGAAACTAAGGAGACTTAATGTTAAAACTTTATTATATAGAAGTAATTTTCTAGCTGGTATCAGTCATTTTCAAAAGTGTATGTTGGAAACTGAAGACAAGATGTTCATTCATATAGAAGAAAATAAATAGCAACGTACTGCGTTTTATTGTATAACAGATAATACTCGACCAATAAAATTACAATTTACAAGATTTATTAAATTAAAAGTAGTGATTCCGACTGGTGTAAAAATTTGCAAGGGTTTTGTAGAATTTACAAAACTAAGTGGATCTTGAAAAGAAAGCTTTAAAAATTATGAATAAAATGAGTTAAATGTAAAAAAAACTTTGAGATCTTTGTTCTGAAGGAGCAGTAAATACTGTATAAGGAGAGACTACAAAGGCCTTCATACCTGTGATAAAATCAAACAAACAATTGGCTGAATACTTTCACTGTATTCACGTGACTTAAGTTTAGTTATTAGCGATTCTGTAATGAAAATTCCGGGACTTTTATGATTGACTAGAAGGTATACACTGTATACAATTTTTGTAGATAGTATAAGACGATGGCCACAATTAAAAAACACAGTCTTCAGCAAATATCACACTCAAAAACTTTGTTCAACTTGCTTGTCATCTCGATGCGATTGCTTAAAAGCTTTGAAAATTTTGCACAAAAACATAATGATTATCTTGTCAATAGTAATATTAGAAGGTTGCAACAAAGGCGAAAGAGACAAAACTTTAAGAATAAAAACTGTTTAGAAAAATTTGAAGTAGTGTTGATAATGATTATGGAATACAAAATTCTTAGTACGCTATCACAATATCTTCAGACAAAAGATATTGATTTAAGCGAAGCTTCTGTTTATCTCCGTAAGGCACTTGAAAATAATAAAGAAATGCGCAACAATTTTAATGAAATTTTACATAAGAATGGGGGCTTTAAAAGAAAATTTCAAAAAAGGCGATTACGAAAACTTCCGAATTGTTTTGATAAAAAAACTGTCAAAGGCACAAAATACTGTACCATATATATGAAATGTACAGTACATACTGTATATACGAGAGGGATTATTTTAAATTTTTGCTCCGACTCTGTAATTTGAATTTACACCATTGTATAAATATAGAAACTCACAGATGGCCAAACTACGGCTCGCGAGCCACATTCGACTCTTCTAGATGCTTATTGCGGTTCTCATATACTTATACAATTTCTTTTTATAAATTTGGCGCATAATACTTATACATATAAATTATTTTTGTAAGTTTTCTGGCTATTACACAAAAGTTGTAAGTGTAACTTGCAACTTAACCTCGATCAAGCAACTGAAAGATTAAGCCAAAGAAGTTCAAAGGTTGTTTATCTAGTGAATCGCATAGTGTCAGTAATGTAATAGTGACTTTTTACTATAGAACAGTGATAACTATAGTGTTTTAATTATTTAAAATATAAATAGATGATGCGGCTCTCCAATAAGCATTCCAATAAAAAATGAGGCTCTCGTTTATTTCTGATAGGCAGTGCATGGCTCTTGTCGTGACAAGATTTGGTCATTTCTATTCTTTAAAGTAAATAAATTGAATGATATCCATTTGTAAATTATTGAATTTTAAAATATTCTAACAAGAATACTGTACTCACTTCTCACCACTTAGCATCTTGGAAGAGACACATATGCGAAAAATTCATAAAAGGAAATATTTTACTCATTTACTTCATTATCTTAGAAAAGATCTAATCTGATAAAGTAAAAATTTTAAATATCTGTTAAATTAAGGTTAAGTTAACATAAAACTATTAAAAAATTCTTATCTCTTCCCGTTTGAAGAGAGATTTGTTATCTACAATTTTAATAATTTAGCCCATAATTAATATATTAAAATAGAAGCATCGTTTTTAAGTTCCTTATCGAATTTCGAGCCTTATTTTAATTATCTTCAGCAATTATTTTTTATTTATCTGGTGCTCCACCTTTTGCAACGACATTTTGTATTCACAAAGTTAATTTTTTTATGAACATATTTCTTAAAAAAAATTTAATTGGACAAATATTTATACTGTGCCTTTCATGGCTCATTTAATAAAGACCGGAAATTGCAAAATCAATTAGATATTTACAAATCTAAAACTGTAATGTAAACATTTAGGGTCCTAGTTTAAGACTTTTACAATTTTAAGAAACAAATCGTAAATTCATAGAACGACAACTCCATGCAGCAAGAATGCAATTTTTATACCTTGTAGCATGGAGATCACATAGAGAACTCATAGAGAATCTTTGAAATAATCGTCAATTCCACATTCCACATTTTTTATCATATCTGAAATTAAAATAAGATTATTACGCTTTGTTTCTTAATTCTCAAAATCCGTTACAAATCGTACGTAATATGCAGATTAAGGAAACGGAGGAGCCACATTTCACCCTAGTGGCTGGATTTTGGAGTAATTGTTTTCCAAATATCGAAACTCATATTTAGGACAGTACAGTATGTAAATTATACTACAAATCTGTTTGAGATTGTGCCCAATAGTTCCTTCTGCGGAAAACTCTGTAAACGTATTCTTTAAACTCCTGTTTCAGTGCCTTGAAAGTCGTGCAAGAGATGTTGCCAGATTTCTTATGATAATTTAATAGAAGGAAAGGTTTGCAGTTTGGTCTGTTGATAGGATACGGCAAAGCAATACACGGACGATGTGCCAAGAGGTATGCCTCGCGGGAAGACTTTCTATGGAAAAATTATCCCTATTTAGGTGTTAGGCACGAAAAACCCTGGAAAACTCCACGCGGCCAACCCATTAGTAAGGCAAGAACCCGCAACCAACCGGTGTTCAGTGGTTTTAATCATTCGGCCAATAGTTGGCCAATACAGGACAAAAAACGTTATAAATTTAGCTATTAATTAAAAATATANATTAGTGTTGTAGAATTCGAGATGAAATGTCATAATGATTAAACAATAAAATATTTAAAGTGATTAATAGTATAGAATATTGAAAAAATTTTGGGCTGGTTGCATGGGTGTAAATCTTTGAAATAAACTGTGGATAAGTTAATTTGCCGATTTTAGACGGTTGAAATTTAAGTTCTGTTCGATTGTTTGAGATAGTATACACGTGTTTACGTCAATTTGACATCGTTGTGCTAATTTTACAATGAAAAATTTTAATGAATGACGTCAAATTTACGTAAAAGTCTGCGGTACCCCTATCAATCGAAAAACTTTATTCTATAAATAAGAAACAAGATGGCCGGTAATTTCCACTTCTGATGTGTATAATCTTTATTTAATCTGCTTAAACGAAGTCTCTTTTGATATTAGAAGAATATTTTTAAGAAAGATTATATCTTATAACGTTGTAAAGCAATTATAAATTTTAATTAATGTAGAAAAGAGTTTTACATTAGTGATTTCTTTCCCTTACTCATTTCTCGCTCCTCTATCTTGTTTACCATTGCTCTTGGAAATGAGATTGCTCAATAAGAATTTTTTGCAAGGCCCACAGGGCGAAAAGAGTTTAAAAAAAGAAAAGAAAACTTAATCATTCTCCAACTTTAACTTTGAATCACCGATTTTCAACACAGCATCACATAGAAAACTAATTTAATGTAAAAATTTTCATGTATACCTCTCTGAAATCTTCAAAGCGATCTGCCAACATCAATTATAGTCGATTAAATCGGAATATAAAATATTTAAATATTGTTTATTGGTTTAAAAAAATAAACAAGTTTTATTTGATTGAATGCAATTTTTATTTGGATGTTTTCTCAACTGATTTTTCTTGAAGTTTCTGGAGAATTTGACAAATCTATTTGCCCTAAAGCTGAATAAATACAGAAATAAAGCTTTAAATTATCAATGAATTTACTAAAAGTTTCAAAATTATCAAAAACTGACATTCAACCAAAAGAACAAGCTTGCAGGTAATAAAAACAATGATTGAATTCAAATAGTGACGAAGATAATGACAAAGCGTGCTGCAAATTTGCAAATAAGAAACTAGAGCAACGAAGAAAATGAAATTGTAAAAGAAAACGAAACTAAGGAGACTTAATGTTAAAACTTTATTATATAGAAGTAATTTTCTAGCTGGTATCAGTCATTTTCAAAAGTGTATGTTGGAAACTGAAGACAAGATGTTCATTCATATAGAAGAAAATAAATAGCAACGTACTGCGTTTTATTGTATAACAGATAATACTCGACCAATAAAATTACAATTTACAAGATTTATTAAATTAAAAGTAGTGATTCCGACTGGTGTAAAAATTTGCAAGGGTTTTGTAGAATTTACAAAACTAAGTGGATCTTGAAAAGAAAGCTTTAAAAATTATGAATAAAATGAGTTAAATGTAAAAAAAACTTTGAGATCTTTGTTCTGAAGGCCTATATGGCCTACGTCATTGTCGCAGTAAGTCATTGAATATAATAAATATTTTTTTTAAATTATATTTTTTTGTAAGAATTATATTTAGTTAATTATTTCGTTAACTTTTTGCCAATAGATGGGTTACTTGTAAGTCAGTAAATAGAATGTAAATAAAAATTAATTGATTTATATAAATGTAGTCAATATTTTGGGGTGGGGTGTATTACATGATCTAAGTTAGAAGTATTTGAACGTAACTACCGAGTTTCGTAGCAATCGAACGCCCTAGGATTGTATAGCGAGCGAACAAACAAATAAATAAACAACCTCATTTATATATATACAGATTTACTAAGTTATAAGTGCATAATACAAATTTAATCATATTAGTTAATTGTAATTTAATAAATAAATAATCAGTTCTATCAAGTACTGGGAAACTTTTTAAATTCATTAGCTATAATTTATACAGTTCTAAATAAATTAATTATGGACTATATCTATCTCATTGAGTTCAGTTATAAAGTATAACAAAATAAATTTCTTAATTCATAAATGAAATAAACAGCTTAAAGATAAATAAATATAAATAAATTAAGGACTTTATTGTTAAGTTTGCTGTGATCTTAAGCTACAGCACACAAAAAAACCCTTTCTTTCCACCAAATAATACACAAAAAAGGCGAAGTTTTGGGAAATAGCTGTAATCTGTTTAGTTTATATATAAATTCGACCCATTCTTTATTCGGATTTTTACGTTTTGACGACTAAAATTCCGTAATATTTCTGACAATAATAACCACAGTAAATGTATTCGTACCAATACATTTAATTATTGGTATTATAAGCTCACTACTGCCCGAGTGGATAAAACCACTAAACACTAAACAGTTATTGGTCATGGATTCGCGCCTCTCCGCATTGACTTTTCTGGGTTTTCTTTAATTTTTAACACCTAATTACGGTCTAGTTTTCTATAAACGATTCTCCTGGAGACATCCCACTTGACAGATTGCCCATGTATCGTATTGGCGTATGCAAGCAAACATTTGGTACCAGAAATTTCAGTTTGGCTTAGTGATACAATAAATTTCTATTGTATCTAATTTAATTTATAATTTTAAAACTCATATTTCATATTTAGCATAAAAAAGTAACCTAAAAGTTAGTTAACCATTGTTGAGCAAATATTGCTATATTATTTTCTAATCAATCGTACTAATTCTAACTGTATCAAAATTGGCATAATGCTTTATCAATTCTGTCAAAGAAAAATACGGCGTTTTAAATTCAGTCTGTGCTTTATATTCACAACTGTATCTGAAAGACATAACAAAGCAGCTATCTAACATTTGGGAGATCATGTATTTTAAACAGATTAATTCTCATATTATAAGAAAAATATAATTATTTATTAATGGTTTTCCACTTAAATATTATAAAATTGAAAAAAATTATATATATAATCACAAGACTAAAAAATTCAGCAACGAATTGTGTAACTTTCCCTGCTGTTATGAGATTTTAGTAAAAAATAACTTTTATTTATTCAGTAAAATAAATAAAGTTGTGTGTGGCGCTATCTGTTATGAGATTTTGTCATAATTTTTTTATATTTTTTAATTATTATAAAATGGTAAAAAGTTTAATTTTGATGGCAGAGATGAGTTTAAAAAAAACATATAAATGACGTAAACGTGTAAACGTATAACGAATAAAATTTTCATTAAGTCTTTCTTTCGAGATATGACACATGACATCTCTCTATTTCCTTACACCCTTGACCTTTAATCACCAAAATTTAATAACATCAATGACCGTCATATACAAGCTACCATGTCAAATTTCGCTTTTTAATCTTTACCCCATCCTGAGATATTAAGTGAAATACACACCAATACATCCCCACACTCATACATACATATCCACGGAATTTTTTTTTTACTTTTTTGGATTCAGAAGGACTCAAAACGTGTGGATTTGCAAAAACATAGAGGAACAAATTTCACACGATTTCAATACTTTCCTTTCTTATGTATACATAACTGTCAGAAAAGTAATATGAATTTATTATAATTATAATAAATTAAACTAGAGATGAGCTCTGCGCTTTCCGGACAAAAAATAATAGCAACAAAGATTAAGATTATTAGATTATAGAGTACTTTTAACCCTTATATTATATTATAGTATTTGATTTATATAACTACGAAGGTTATCTCACGTAAGGGTTTATCATACCGAGTGACCAATCTAACACAGATAATCTAAGACTTCGAGCTCTACTTTGTAGCCTTAAGATCGTTTCACATACATTAATTCGGCTGAACGTTAAGCATTTTAAGCAGTATCAATAGGAAGTTTTAGGCAACGGTTTATATGATTTAATAAGAGGAGATGAAATCAGAGGAGAAGGAGAGGGCGTTCAGGTTTTCTGATAGTTAAGCATGTCCTCGTAAATATCGCGTTTATAGATAAATTATTAAAATTGGTTTGGTTTATTTGGTTACGACAACGACAACACAACACGTGAGTGATCTGCCAAGGAAGATGCATTCCGGAAAGAAGTTTATGTAAAGTTGGCCCCAATTGAAATGTTACTAACGCGAAGAAAACCCAGAAAACTCCACGTGGCCAGTCCGTTGGCCATGCGTGAACCCACGATCGGTGATCCGTGAAGTTTTACAATTTCCATGTCCGGTCTTGACCGGACATGGAAATTGTAAGAGAAAAGAACCAGATTACCTATATATGAACTTCCATTTGTACCGCAAGTTACATTATTTCAATACAAATATTTTCCCCGAACGGAGTTAGATAGATTACCGGCACGACTGTATTGCTAACAGGAAAAGTATGATGTACGGGGGCAAAACACTACTACACTCCACACAGGCACGTTCTGCGTGCTACCTATCGTAGTAATGGCGCAACGGCGCACCTATATGGCCTACGTCATTGTCGCAGTAATTCAATGAATATAATAAATATTTTTTTTAAATTATATTTTTTTGTAAGAATTATATTTAGTTAATTATTTTGTTAACTTTTTGCCAATAGATGGGTTACTTGTAAGTCAGTAAATAGAATGTAAATAAAAATTAATTGATTTATATAAATGTAGTCAATATTTTGGGGTGGGGTGTATTACATGATCTAAGTTAGAAGTATTTGAACGTAACTACCGAGTTTCGTAGCAATCGAACGCCCTAGGATTGTATAGCGTGCGAACAAACAAATAAATAAACAACCTCATTTATATATATACAGATTTACTAAGTTATAAGTGCATAATACAAATTTAATCATATTAGTTAATTGTAATTTAATAAATAAATAATCAGTTTTTTAAATAAACGTTTTTATTTTTATTTCAAAGCAAATTAAAATAAATATTAAATTTTATTATTCTACAAGTTAATTTAGAGTAAATTGATTAATAATTTTATTTTTTGAGAAATTATTGGACTGCTATTTTCAAGCTGCAGGCCTAAAATTTCCACTCTCATCTGTCTGTCTGTCTGTCCTTCCTTAATCTCGTGAAAGGAGTTATATATAAATAGATGGAAGTCGAGACAAGGTGTGGAAAGATAGAAGGAAGATCCGATTAATCATATATGAACTTCCGGTTTGGATCAGAAGTGACGTTACTTCAATTCAAATATTTCCCTTGTAACAGGAAATGTATGATGTATAAAGACATTGTGACGACGACACAATAAATAATTGCTCGTTTACACTAGTTATTGTTGTTATTATTACTGTATAATATATTTATAAAAATTCAAAATTTTAAAATTAATTTTATTAATTATAAAAATAAATATTAAAATCGCAATAGATTTATCTTTAATATTATTATTATTTAAATAAATAATAAATATTTATTTTATAAAAGTAAAAAAATTCTTTGAAAATATTTTAAAATTCAAAAATAACTTATTTCTTGTTTTTAAATAATTAAAAAAAATAGTAAAGTTTATAAAGGATATTAAACTATTAATGATGTAGGATCCTAACTATTAATATAATAATTTATTTTATTATGTTTTATAGTTTCAAAATCACTATTAATTTTGTAGAATTTTTAAAATATTAAATCAAAATTTTAAAAATAATTGTAAATTATAAGCAGATTTTTTAATCAAATAAAATAAATATTATTGCAACATAATTCTAGTTTATTTGTTTTAAGATTTAAGTAATTTTATAAGGAAAAATATTTGCACGTAAAGTTTCAGCTATAAAGACTACGTTTTATTGAAGTAAGAAAGTTATAAAATGTGTTTTAAAATAATTTATGATTTTAAAAAATTCGTTTTTAGTAATTTATTTATAAACTCAAGATTTTAAATTATAAATTAAAGCAAACGACTAAAGATTGTAAAGAATATTAAACTAATTACATATTTTAATTTATTTAATTTAAAATATATGCTCTCCATTTCAAATTAGTCGAAGCTTGCCCCTGTACATCATACTTTTTTTAATAACAACAGCGTCGTGCCAGTCATCTATGTAACGCCGTTCTGGGAAAAAAATTTTAATTGAAATCACGTAACTTCTGGTATAAGCTAGTCTAAGCTTTCCATCTAACACCTTTTTCCAGATTAAGGAAAAACAGACAGACAAGACGACAGGAATTTATAGGTCCACAATTTTTTCAAATTGCAGCCCAAAATTATGTTTGATGCTCTGAAATTTGTGACCTGGACCAGTATCCGTTATCATAATGTAAAGGTATGTCCATTCACAGGAGATCAATAAAACCATTTAGCTCAGGCCTCAAATTTAAGACCACGTAATAGGGCCTATTAATAGTATATTAGTGTTGTAGAATTCGAGATGAAATGTCATAATGATTAAACAATAAAATATTTAAAGTGATTAATAGTATAGAATATTGAAAAAATTTTGGGCTGGTTGCATGGGTGTAAATCTTTGAAATAAACTGTGGATAAGTTAATTTGCCGATTTTAGACGGTTGAAATTTAAGTTCTGTTCGATTGTTTGAGATAGTATACACGTGTTTACGTCAATTTGACATCGTTGTGCTAATTTTACAATGAAAAATTTTAATGAATGACGTCAAATTTACGTAAAAGTCTGCGGTACCCCTATCAATCGAAAAACTTTATTCTATAAATAAGAAACAAGATGGCCGGTAATTTCCACTTCTGATGTGTATAATCTTTATTTAATCTGCTTAAACGAAGTCTCTTTTGATATTAGAAGAATATTTTTAAGAAAGATTATATCTTATAACGTTGTAAAGCAATTATAAATTTTAATTAATGTAGAAAAGAGTTTTACATTAGTGATTTCTTTCCCTTACTCATTTCTCGCTCCTCTATCTTGTTTACCATTGCTCTTGGAAATGAGATTGCTCAATAAGAATTTTTTGCAAGGCCCACAGGGCGAAAAGAGTTTAAAAAAAGAAAAGAAAACTTAATCATTCTCCAACTTTAACTTTGAATCACCGATTTTCAACACAGCATCACATAGAAAACTAATTTAATGTAAAAATTTTCATGTATACCTCTCTGAAATCTTCAAAGCGATCTGCCAACATCAATTATAGTCGATTAAATCGGAATATAAAATATTTAAATATTGTTTATTGGTTTAAAAAAATAAACAAGTTTTATTTGATTGAATGCAATTTTTATTTGGATGTTTTCTCAACTGATTTTTCTTGAAGTTTCTGGAGAATTTGACAAATCTATTTGCCCTAAAGCTGAATAAATACAGAAATAAAGCTTTAAATTATCAATGAATTTACTAAAAGTTTCAAAATTATCAAAAACTGACATTCAACCAAAAGAACAAGCTTGCAGGTAATAAAAACAATGATTGAATTCAAATAGTGACGAAGATAATGACAAAGCGTGCTGCAAATTTGCAAATAAGAAACTAGAGCAACGAAGAAAATGAAATTGTAAAAGAAAACGAAACTAAGGAGACTTAATGTTAAAACTTTATTATATAGAAGTAATTTTCTAGCTGGTATCAGTCATTTTCAAAAGTGTATGTTGGAAACTGAAGACAAGATGTTCATTCATATAGAAGAAAATAAATAGCAACGTACTGCGTTTTATTGTATAACAGATAATACTCGACCAATAAAATTACAATTTACAAGATTTATTAAATTAAAAGTAGTGATTCCGACTGGTGTAAAAATTTGCAAGGGTTTTGTAGAATTTACAAAACTAAGTGGATCTTGAAAAGAAAGCTTTAAAAATTATGAATAAAATGAGTTAAATGTAAAAAAAACTTTGAGATCTTTGTTCTGAAGGAGCAGTAAATACTGTATAAGGAGAGACTACAAAGGCCTTCATACCTGTGATAAAATCAAACAAACAATTGGCTGAATACTTTCACTGTATTCACGTGACTTAAGTTTAGTTATTAGCGATTCTGTAATGAAAATTCCGGGACTTTTATGATTGACTAGAAGGTATACACTGTATACAATTTTTGTAGATAGTATAAGACGATGGCCACAATTAAAAAACACAGTCTTCAGCAAATATCACACTCAAAAACTTTGTTCAACTTGCTTGTCATCTCGATGCGATTGCTTAAAAGCTTTGAAAATTTTGCACAAAAACATAATGATTATCTTGTCAATAGTAATATTAGAAGGTTGCAACAAAGGCGAAAGAGACAAAACTTTAAGAATAAAAACTGTTTAGAAAAATTTGAAGTAGTGTTGATAATGATTATGGAATACAAAATTCTTAGTACGCTATCACAATATCTTCAGACAAAAGATATTGATTTAAGCGAAGCTTCTGTTTATCTCCGTAAGGCACTTGAAAATAATAAAGAAATGCGCAACAATTTTAATGAAATTTTACATAAGAATGGGGGCTTTAAAAGAAAATTTCAAAAAAGGCGATTACGAAAACTTCCGAATTGTTTTGATAAAAAAACTGTCAAAGGCACAAAATACTGTACCATATATATGAAATGTACAGTACATACTGTATATACGAGAGGGATTATTTTAAATTTTTGCTCCGACTCTGTAATTTGAATTTACACCATTGTATAAATATAGAAACTCACAGATGGCCAAACTACGGCTCGCGAGCCACATTCGACTCTTCTAGATGCTTATTGCGGTTCTCATATACTTATACAATTTCTTTTTATAAATTTGGCGCATAATACTTATACATATAAATTATTTTTGTAAGTTTTCTGGCTATTACACAAAAGTTGTAAGTGTAACTTGCAACTTAACCTCGATCAAGCAACTGAAAGATTAAGCCAAAGAAGTTCAAAGGTTGTTTATCTAGTGAATCGCATAGTGTCAGTAATGTAATAGTGACTTTTTACTATAGAACAGTGATAACTATAGTGTTTTAATTATTTAAAATATAAATAGATGATGCGGCTCTCCAATAAGCATTCCAATAAAAAATGAGGCTCTCGTTTATTTCTGATAGGCAGTGCATGGCTCTTGTCGTGACAAGATTTGGTCATTTCTATTCTTTAAAGTAAATAAATTGAATGATATCCATTTGTAAATTATTGAATTTTAAAATATTCTAACAAGAATACTGTACTCACTTCTCACCACTTAGCATCTTGGAAGAGACACATATGCGAAAAATTCATAAAAGGAAATATTTTACTCATTTACTTCATTATCTTAGAAAAGATCTAATCTGATAAAGTAAAAATTTTAAATATCTGTTAAATTAAGGTTAAGTTAACATAAAACTATTAAAAAATTCTTATCTCTTCCCGTTTGAAGAGAGATTTGTTATCTACAATTTTAATAATTTAGCCCATAATTAATATATTAAAATAGAAGCATCGTTTTTAAGTTCCTTATCGAATTTCGAGCCTTATTTTAATTATCTTCAGCAATTATTTTTTATTTATCTGGTGCTCCACCTTTTGCAACGACATTTTGTATTCACAAAGTTAATTTTTTTATGAATATATTTCTTAAAAAAAATTTAATTGGACAAATATTTATACTGTGCCTTTCATGGCTCATTTAATAAAGACCGGAAATTGCAAAATCAATTAGATATTTACAAATCTAAAACTGTAATGTAAACATTTAGGGTCCTAGTTTAAGACTTTTACAATTTTAAGAAACAAATCGTAAATTCATAGAACGACAACTCCATGCAGCAAGAATGCAATTTTTATACCTTGTAGCATGGAGATCACATAGAGAACTCATAGAGAATCTTTGAAATAATCGTCAATTCCACATTCCACATTTTTTATCATATCTGAAATTAAAATAAGATTATTACGCTTTGTTTCTTAATTCTCAAAATCCGTTACAAATCGTACGTAATATGCAGATTAAGGAAACGGAGGAGCCACATTTCACCCTAGTGGCTGGATTTTGGAGTAATTGTTTTCCAAATATCGAAACTCATATTTAGGACAGTACAGTATGTAAATTATACTACAAATCTGTTTGAGATTGTGCCCAATAGTTCCTTCTGCGGAAAACTCTGTAAACGTATTCTTTAAACTCCTGTTTCAGTGCCTTGAAAGTCGTGCAAGAGATGTTGCCAGATTTCTTATGATAATTTAATAGAAGGAAAGGTTTGCAGTTTGGTCTGTTGATAGGATACGGCAAAGCAATACACGGACGATGTGCCAAGAGGTATGCCTCGCGGGAAGACTTTCTATGGAAAAATTATCCCTATTTAGGTGTTAGGCACGAAAAACCCTGGAAAACTCCACGCGGCCAACCCATTAGTAAGGCAAGAACCCGCAACCAACCGGTGTTCAGTGGTTTTAATCATTCGGCCAATAGTTGGCCAATACAGGACAAAAAACGTTATAAATTTAGCTATTAATTAAAAATATAAATATTAATTACACCTATAAATTACTTTACTTAAATAAAAATTAATTATGAAACCAATTATATCAATAATGATACACGTAAATCTAATATTTTAAAAATATATTTAAAATATATTCTCAAGTTTCCAAGATTCATTAATAAATGGAAGTAAAATAATATTCTAATTAAAATAAATATAAAATAATTCTATATGCAATTAAGTCATTAAAACTATTTACAATTATTTTATAGTTTAATTTTTTATAATAAATTATAATATTCCCCAGAATAAGATTTGAGCCGATGTGCTGGAATTGATTGTGTATCACTTCTCCACCAAAGCTAAACGATTGGAAAATTCAAATACAGTATTACGTCATATGACGTATTTTATTTTTTTATAATATCAAATTTCTAGCAAATATGTCGGAAATTTCGAATAGATTGTAACAGTTTAAACACATCTTACAACTTTCTAATACATTTTCTACATATATTGTGTTTTATTTCGTAATGAATATGGAACTATATTTTCCTTCGCTTACGTAGTAATAAACATTTTATACATTAATACATTAAAATATGTTTTAATTAATGTATAAAATACAGCAAAAAGATACCAAAAGAATAAATATATTTTGGATCATTGCAAACAAAGTATTGCCTATTTATTTTCGAAAAAAATAAAATAAAATCCTTCTAAATAACGTTTACGAATGTTTATATGGATGGAAACATGAACATTACAAAAAGGAAATTGCTTGAGTTCTCGTATTACATGGAAGAAAAACAGACATCCGAACATACTGAATTTGAAATTGCTTTCTGTTAGAAGATGTATTTCTTGTATCTGTTTTAAATATATTTCGTTGGATTTCTAAACCGATATCGTGAAATTAATCTAGAATTTATTTATTCTCTAGAATAAATTCGTTGCAGAAGACGTCAATTGTTAATTTCGTTAACGTATGTTGTACAGATTCATACAACGATGGCCCAAAAGTCAATTAATCACTTTTAATTCACGATTTAGATACACCCGTGAAAGTGAATCATAACATAAATTTAGAATATAGTCCAGTAAAAATACAATTATATTAGCTGAATAGTTAGCCTTTATAATGGTTAACTGATTTTAGAACCATCCTCTTTTAATAATTTATACTATCTTTATACTATAATTTTAAAAAGTCAGTTTGTGATATTAGTAAATAAAATTGAAACCAAGAATTACAGAAGATTATCAAGCGATTATGTATTATCATTTACATCTGCTGATAAATATATTATCATGATTTAAGCTGTGCATATCAGCTGATTACCTGTCGGCATAAATTTATGTAAACATATTACCGCCATTTTATGATAACACATCAAAAATTATGATGAAAATCATGATGATAAAATGTAAATTTATAACAATAGATTATCTGATGATATCCGCAATTGAAACCATGATAATTTAGTTTACATAAATGCATGCTAATTCTTTACCACATTGTGTCATACATCATATCATAAAAAAAGTCCAGCAATGAGCTGCGTAACTTTCCCGGCAAAAGAATTTAAATTGTTTGCGACATGAATGCTAATAACAACTAGTAAAATCTTCATTAAGTCTGTCCCCACTCGAGATTCAGCACATGTACCCCTCTATCTCTCTACCTCCTCGACCTTTAACCATCAAAATTTAATAGTATTATCAATTACCCTAATATACACACTTTCCTGCAAAAGTTCAGAAATTTAAAATAAAAGGCACAGGAGTTATTAAGCTTCAAAGTGGGTGAAGAAAAACGTGCCCCCTAGCACTAACATCCATATATCAATACATAAAAAAGTTTGGGAATTTTTTCTTTTATATTTTTTGATGTTTCAAGGTCCCGAATCCAAAATGTAAAAACCTTGGGGATCATTTTTTTATCGGTCGTCATATTTTCTTTCTGTTATATATACTGTAACAGCCGAGAAAATAAAAATATGCAGTAAGTATTAAACATCATCCACACCTCTTGCTAAATCTTTTCTAAAACGAGCAAAAATTTCTAATCACATTATAAATTTATTTAATTTAAAATATATGCTCTTGATTTCAATCAAAATAATGCTTAAAGGTCTTGCCCCTGTACATCATACTTTTCCTGATAACAATACACTCATGTCACCCATCTAGCTAACTTCGTTCTGGAGAAAAGTTTAAATTGAAAACACGTGACTTCCGGTCAGGATTAAATGTTATTGTATAGTTAATCGGGGCTTTCTACCCATAGTCGTTCCATATCTATAATCAATTTTAATCTATCTAGCTCCGTTCTTAAGATTAAGTAAAAACAGATAGACAGACAACGGACAGTGGGCTTTACAGGTCTACAATGTTTTCAAATTGCAGTCCAATAACCCCTAAACAAGCGACCACCTACAAATAACGACAAGTGTTTCCATCAGTGGCCGTTATTGAGATGTTTGACCATACTAAATTAATTTAAAAATACAGTGGGTAATCGGTTAACGAACAAATCGGATAACGAACACTTTCGCGAAAGATTTTTATGTTCGGGACAACGAACACTTGATCAGATAACTAACATCCCACAGAACAAACACAAGAAGAAGCGACATAAAATAATGAATACCGATTGGTCTTCCCTGTCTTCGGGCAACAATTCGAAACTTTTCGGAGTGTGGCGACGTCGACATAGACGCTCAAGCCGGTATATACCGATCGGATAGTATTCCTCCGAACTTTGTAACTCTTGAAATTCCAGCCTTTTATTTTTCTGACAAAAACAATTCTTTTATGTATTCTCGAGACTGTCGGGAAGACACTCGTTAAGTTTTGCGTCTGTTTTTCTTTTCGAAAGGTGAGAGTATAATAGCAATGGTAGAGTGGGCAGAAGATGCCTAATGTTGCTGGGCAGTATGGTATAAACAGGTCTACAGTAGGCCACAGTTCAATCTTATTTAAGAAAAATATTATATAATCAACAAGACTCAAGCAGCTAAAGGAGTAACAAAAATCACATCTGAGAGATAAAGAACATCGAAGAGTTCATAATGGAACCCGAAACGGAACTGACGACAGAAGAACGCCAAGAACTCTTAAATGAAGAACACCAAGAAACTCGGCGAGACACGTTTTCTTCTGAAAACGAGGATTAATGCCGATATCTGTTATTAAAGATCCTTTGAAGAAGTGGGATGATGTCAGAATGACGGTCTTACAATGGCATCCAATCCAGGTTGAGGCTAATAGGCTTAAGGATTTCTACAATTGCAATACTGTTAATTACTTACGAAAAATCCTGAAGAAGAGGGAAAAGCGGAAGAGAGAATTAGCCCTTTCAAACCCTTTCAAACGGAAAAAACATGACTAATAAAAACGCAAGACTGTGTATGTATGTACTTTTATTATTACATAAAAATAAACGTAGTAAGAAAGTATATATATTTTTATTTTGGGGAGCCTCCAGAACGAATTAATTAAATTCCCATTAAAACCTACGGTAAATCGATAATCGGTTAACGAACAATTCGGATAGCGAACAAAGTCTTGGAACGGATTATGTTCGTTAACCGATCACCCACTGTAATAACAAATTTCACGAAAATAATACCCATTTTCTAATGATACTGATTTACTTAGTTTTAATAATATTTATATACGTTAAGTTACATATAAAAGTAGAATGGAAAAGTGGAAATTCTTCAAAAATAAAATAATGCTTAAAGTTTTTTTTTAAAAAAAAAGCAATTTTGTAGGTACCCAAAATGTGGTTATATATCAAGAAAAAAGATAGATAAGTGTAAAACTGATAGAGATTGACTGGTTGAGAGTATGTTATTAGAAAAGAGATAGAAGGAATGATCTGATCCACTCTCTTGGAAAATAGACAGGATTGAATTTAAAGTTTACAAGATTATCGTACGTTAGCTATCTTCAATATGTTTGAAACTACACGAAAAACTTTTTAAAACTTTGTGCAATTTCCTACCTTTATTTTTTTCTCTTTTATTTATTTTTTCTTTTTTGATATTAAAGATAAATTTTCATGATTTAATAAAGTTAAATATTTTCTTAGATAAATAAATTTTTTCTTATTGTGGCAGTGCCTTCTCTTTTAACTACATAATTATAACAATAAAACACATAAATAAATTTTATTTAATCAAAGTTACTTATGCAATATTAATTGGAGGTTATGTTTAATTTATTATATAATCAGATTAATTCTAAACAAACTTTAAAAAATACGAATTTGGGTTTCGTCGCCTTTATCTTGAATCGTTTTAAATATTTAGGAATTTCTATTTTTTTAATAATTCCATTAAGATTCGTGGAGATTTCAAAGCAGTTTTTCAATGTATAAATTGCTAAAAATAACGGAAAATTAAATATTGTAATTATGTTCTTTAAACCTAAAAAAACCCGGAAACCTCCATGTGCCCAGCTCGTTGCAGAGGCGCGAACCCGTAACCAGTATTCAGTAGTTATATCCACAGGGCCGCTAATGGACCTCCTAAGCATGAATATACACGTGAATGTCAACAGATTAATTGATGATAAATTGTCCTTCTGTATTTCATTTCTTTTACTAATTAAGGAATTAAAAACCTTTAAAATATATAAATTCTGCTTTTTAATACGTTAATAAATATATTTAAAATAAGAAATTAATTAAAGAAGATAGTCGTTCCATATC
>NW_019384920.1:146604-188436 GCF_000671375.1 Centruroides sculpturatus | reverse complement strand
AATTTATTTTATATTAAATAAAAAAATTTTAACTTTATACAAAAATATATAAAATGTCATGTATAAAGATAATGTTTCATTGTATAAAATAATTAATAAATAAAAGACATAATTTTAAACAAAATTAATTAACAAATTCTCATAAAAATTTATGAATTTTCGTATAAAAAAATAAATTATGTTTGCTTATTTTAATTGCGTGAAAATAATTAAACATTTTTTAATTTTCATATTTTTAATTAATACATTTTTTTGTATTTAAAATATTTAATTACTAAAATTATTTATTTATTTATTATTTAAGTATGTAATTTGAATAAGTGTATCAAGTATCACTCATTATTATTAATTTTCTATGGAGTTTCAATTAATATTTAAACTTAATTATTAAAATAAGTTTGTAATATTCTCGTTTTTAATTTTTAAGTTAAATTTTTACGTTATTTATAAATAAAATTATTTATCTTTACGTAAACAAATCGTGAACGGAACTTTGATTTTGTCACTGAGGTTAAGGGAAATTTGGGGGTTCGATTTACGACCACTCGTTTAACGACCGAGCTAATTACGTCGTAAAAGCGGGGTTTACTTATATTTAGTCATACAATTAAACTTAATTACTCGGAGTATACTATGTTCATTTGTATAACTAAGTATAAGTAAACCCCACTTTTACGACCTAATTGATTCGGTCGTTTAACGAGACGTCGTAAATCGAACTCTAATTTCCACCACGCTTAATGAGATTATTTCTGGCAATAGAATTTAAATTTAAGTTTTAATTATTTAATATAATACCGAAACACAAAAATATTCGGTAATTAAATATGATATTTCATTAAATCGTATATTTAGAAATCTATAACCGTCGTAAAAGCGGGGTTTACTACATTTCGTTCTCTTCACGAATTCGGAAACTCGCATATAATGCGCATCCCTGGTTATAAAAGTATAGATAAAAAATTGTACTTTTTAAATAATTAATTTATCTCATTTAATTCATTTAGTTTTATTTCTTAAATTTCTTATTATAAATTAATTTTATTTGTGTTGATTATAATAGGCTATAAATAATTCGGTCGTGTGTTAAGTAACAATTAAAATATAAATTTTAAAGCATAAATTCGATATATAGAAGAAGACGAAGATAGTGAAAATGATAAAGACAGAGGAAAGAAGGCAAAGGAAGAAAATGATGATTGAAGAATAGGAAATCGCGACGATGACAGTAATGATAATACAGATGATGATGATGATGAAGAGAAAGATAGAAAAAATTATGATGACAGTGATGAAAGAAAAGCAGATAATAGTGATCATAAAGAAGAGAATAATTATGATGATGTGAAAGAAAATGACGATGAGAATGTTTTTAATCCCAGATAAGTGCTGAACGCACGTTCTTCAATTTTTCAACATTATAATTTAAATAATTTGTGTTTTCAGTTGCATCAGATAATTATTCTAAGTTACATTAATAATTAATTTATAATTTTTTAAATATTAAACTAATTAATTCTACTGTTTTGAATTTTTATACTTGTTTTATATACTGTATTATGTTGAAATTTTTGACACTAGAGGGCATTAGATTTCGTCCCTCTACGACTGTAATAAGAGATAAATTCAGAAAATCACGTATAGTGCGCGCTCTTTGTCATAAAAGTAGCGTTATATTTAATCTCGATTTTAAAAATAAAGATATTAATGATAAAGTTAATGAGTTATAAGTTTATATAATAAGTAATTACCAGTAATTTTTTATGTAAATTAAATAAAAACTTTAATTAATTAATTATTTTTCTTTATATTTAAAATACGAACTAAAAAATTGTTGGTGTAAATAGCTGCTTAAAGAACAATTTTATTTTTTTATTTTCTGGTAAGAAAAACGAATATTTGTTTATATTTTTTAATTAAATAGTTTAAAAATTTAAGAGAAAATAGTAATAATATTTTTTAAATTCGTTATATTTAGATATATTAATTGCCATAAAGATATAATAATAATCATCATACGGCAGTATCAATTGATGCTGCTTTTAATTATATATTTAAAGCTGAATCTTCTATTTAAAAAATCGTGTTAATTATTAGAATTTTTAAATTATACTTTTTCATTATAAATGGGGGAATCAAATAGGAATCTTAGATAATTCCTGAAAGAATTTCCAAGCGATTCTTTCCAAATAATTAAGTACAGAAAGCTAATAAAGTTAGAATATTTTCCTGTTGTGTAAAACTGCAAATATATCAACTCAGATCTTTAATACGAACTTGATCTTCTTGAAATGATGCGCATTATACGGGATTTTTTGTTTTAAAGTACAGTAAGTTCTTGATATAACTCTTGAGGAAATAAGTAAATCATTCACTAAATCGAGAGTTCATTATATACGTATAGAATTGCTAAAACCAATAAAATTATTCACTATATCAAGTGTGTGTGTATCGTATATGTTTCTTACTTATAATTAATTCAAAATAAACTGAATAACTTCGAGTTATTTATTTTTAATATTCATTTATAAGCTGAATTTTTCGAATATAAACTGTATTTTTTCTTGTTATTATTTAAATTTTTTTGTATCCATTTACAGTTTTATGTAGTTTATTTTCGTGTTTTCTATATATATAGAATCAAATGTGAACGAACATACGAACGGGCTATTTTAATATAGAATGAATGAGTCAGGAAGTTATAGCATATGGTACTTTGTATCGATTCTAATAACGCGATACATAATTATGTTATTGAATAAAATAGGAAGGTATTGTTATTGATTTTCAATGGAATTATTCGTGAGGAAACTACTTTACGTTACAATAATGAGAAGGAAGTTGTCATGGGATGAGGTCCTGTAGTGATTATAAAGAAATTAACTGTATCATAATAATGGTGTAGGAAGCAATAGATACTTAGTTATATGAAGAAAATAAGTATCATGTCGAATATAAATAAGCTAATAATTATTACATCGATTAGGCGTAAGATAATGGTACTGATACTGATCATATTGATATTAGTTTCATATTGGAGGAGGAATAGATTCATAGTGATTGTAATTAAAGCATTATTACACCACTCACAAAGGAAGCAACAACATCATAATTTATCTTGGAGAAGATGAAAGATCTATTACAATTATACTGTTTTCATAGTTATATATATATATATATACGATTGTGAATGAGATAACAATTAAAGTATTTGTTATAGTATATATGCTAAAAGCTGATATAATACAATGATTATGAAAGACTTAACAATATCACAATGATTGTTAAGCAGTAGAAAATTATATCTTTTTACAAGGCTTTTTACAATTTTACAATAGCAATGATAGCGAATGAAGTTAATGTTTTGTATTCAATATGAAGGTGGAACGGTATCATACGAATGGGATAAAGCAATTAACAGTTTCTTAGCAATCTTAAAGAAGGTCTGTGTTATAACGAAGGTGGTGACAATGCTATAGTAATCATAAAGAAGATAAACTCTACAATATATTGATCATGAAATAGATATGGAATGTCCAATGCTCGAGCTCCATTACAAATAACACAGCATTTTTAAATGTATGTTTATGAAACATGGATATTACTTTAATTAGCTGTTATGTCTTAGTGTTCGTGTTCACTGTAGGCACTTGTAAAATGGAGTCATTAGACATCCCATATCTTCACGGTCTCTAATTAGCAAGACGTAGAAGAAATTATCAGTAGTTGCTGCGAAAATAAAGAAATGTAAGGTCTATAATCTGTCTTAAATATATAGGCCTATTACTAGTAAAAAAACCATAATAATTACAAAAACCATATTTTAATTGCTACCAATCGGCTTTATTTGATTCCAGGAAGACCAGCAACCTGTTAATTCGTGAGATTTGATAGAACAATCCACTTTTTTTTTTTTTACTAAAAATGAAATCATATCAAACCACAACATTCTTTCTTACGATGATACTTTCAATGGGATCTTAGTGCATGTTTATTAAATCTGCATGGCAGTGTACAAAGAAAAATAAAAGCGATATTCTAAACTCAAACGTATATATTTTTAAAATTAAAACGCGATGTAACAATTAACCTTTTGTTTTTTCTTAAAAATCAAACATAGTAATTTGGTCACAATGACAAAAATAATAATAGATAATTTAACATAATAATTTGGTCACAATGACATAAAATAGATAATTTATGTATGTATATATATATTTATGTATATATATATATATATATATAATTTGTTGATGTCTATCGTAAGAATATCACAAGAATTCAGAAATTCATTCTAGAAATATAAATCTTTCGATTTAGCATAACAGATCATAAGAAGATGTAAGTAGTTCTGTGTTTTTTCTTTCTTATATTTAAATAAATTGATATGTATATTATTTAAATTAATACATATGAAACTCAGAAATTTGCAATGGAACCTATGGTGATCGGTCGCGCTAAATGCAGGCAAATTCTGCAAATTTATAATGTACACATGTTTAAAAATAACTGATTAAAAGTCACAGAGTGAGTGACTAATGATATATATTATATATGTATATATAGATAAGGGAAGAAACAATGCCTTTTTTTAATAAAATTTTTTTGTTTTTTCGTTTTTTAAAAGAAATGTCTTCCCGTATCACCGGTTCGATATCACATAATAAACCATTTGGCATTGACAGTCTAGAAAGAATAGGCTTTGTTGATATGCAGCGAGAACGCTTGACAAGTGCACGAGGGACAAGCACACCCGTCCCGAACTATACGTCTCTGTCAGGGACACACTCCAAGATTATCATTTACATCAACATAGCCTCCTTTCTGTTCATTAGTCAAGCGAATTTCTTCAGTTTCAGATTATGTCACTAGATGGCGCCTTCTTCCGTGTTTTCGGTGGTAAAGGTGGTTCCTTGGGCTTCTTACCAATACCTTTAGGAGGCAATGGAGGTTTCATACGTGGATCGGGTATTTTGCCCAATTTAATGTCGTCATACATATCGGCGTATAAGAGATCATCATTGATGTCCGGGCGGAATGGCTGGAAAACAGTACAAATTTATTATAAAAAAGTGACATTTTATGATCGTGTACCTTATAATTTTAGTATTTTTTCGGGTCGGGGTGAAATTAGTATCCATTCATTCAGATTTCTGCCATACTCACATGATTTGTATCCGTATCTGTCTTTATCGAATGTCAGTTTTGCATATTCTATAGCAGGATCTTTTCTGTTAGAATCTTTAGAATTTATAGGTGTAAGGGATAAATCTGAGTACAATATTGCTGTCGAGTTAGTAGGAAGCTGCAAGTGACACATGCAACTAACATTTTTAAACATGTTAAACAATAGATTAGTCTGGTAAATCACTAAGAACAAAGCAATTGCCCGTTAAAAATGGGTAATAAACTATAATTTAAAACGATCACTCACCCCTTTGGTTCGACCAAAAAAGGGCATGTTCTCATACATCGGTTTAGATTCTGATTCTGATAGACCATTCTCCTTATGATCAGCCGCTTCGATATTTTGATACAGAGTTTCTGGTGCAGCAGCCTTGGCAGCACTTGCATCTAGAAGAAATAATAAAGATTTAAATTAGAATATGAAAATTTTATCTGAAAAACCGATTTCTACCCTTCCAGATCTCATCATTGATAAACAAGAAATTGAACAAAACAGACCTGCTATCGAACGCAATCTCCTCCTTTTGTCTTCCATTCGTCTTAATGTGGTCACTAAGAGAATAGTTAGTTTGGTCAATATATGAGTTCTTGATTAGAAACTGATGACTAATTCTATTCTATCTTTTCTTAAGTGATTAGACACGAATGTTATCGGCTCGTTAAAGTTAATTATGAAATTCTTACATTGGCCTTCTTAACACATGGAACTTATTGATTAAGTTTAAAGTGGCTATAAGCAGGGAAAATTACTTTTTTATGAAGTTAATCTTACTAATATTGATAACAGGTATATTAAAATTTTAGTAGACATTCCGTTTCGTGTCCTTTTAAAGTTATAAACGAGAAAATTTTAAAATTAATTTCTAATAATTGTAAATTAATATCGTTAACTTTCGAATTAATTCGTAATCTTAGAACGATCTTAATATGCGATAAAGATTTAAAGGATATAAAATTTTCCTACTTATTAGCCATGTTAAAATTGTATTAAAAATTATAAAATTAAGCTTTAAAGATGATTTTAAAAGTACCTGCGTTAGTATTTTTAAGTATAGGACTTCCATTTGTTTGAATTGTAACATGCACTTGTTGCTTGGGCATTCCGGTTTGAAGCTGGGTATCGCTGTTACAATTAATTTGATTAGTTAATTCGGATTATTTACAATTAAAATTTAGCATTTAAAAATGAATTTTCTTAACGTAACATTATGCGATTTTGATTTCTTATACAAAAAAAATCCAGGAAAATGTGATTTGAATTGGAATCAGGATCCAAATTGAGTCGATTTTAGCCCATTCTATCTTACTTTCTTGATTGATTCAAATACTTTTTTCTGAGATAAAGAATGTAAGATTGGCTCTAATGTCCGTCCATTCTACTTTTTTGTTTATTTTTTTACTTTTACTTTTAGAGAAAAAGCTTTTACAAATAGGCTATTGTATGTCACCGATATTGGATATTCTGTAAAAGTTTCCTGTAAAAACATACTTTTCTACCTTTAAAAAAAAATACCAATAAATATTAAATTGAGATTTTTAAAAATTAAAATTATACATTTTAAAAGTTGAGTTTATAAAAGAATAAATAAATAAAATAAAAATATTTTATTATCGTTTTATTCAAGAAAATGCAAATCTCCATCAAATGATAAGTGATGCGGAACAGAAGAATTAAATTAATATAATATATAAATAATTTTAATTAAAAAAATTATTAATTCTTGTTTAATAAAAAATTATTTCGAGTAAACTTTATATTTTTAATAGAGAAAAAAAAATCTAAAATAAAAACGTTGTTCCTTAACTTTGCTTGGAAAATAAACATTGCGCTTGGATGGAGTTAGATTTTGTTAATTTTTTATTTCATGATTCTTTTCTTTGTTTTTTCTAACATTCAACAGAAATATATTTCAAGGAAAAAAAGGAAATAAATGTGTTAAAATAGAAAAAACAAGTAAAATTCTTTACTTTTTTAGAAAATTCTTTTGTATAAAACCTCTTCTAAGTTGTAATATAGTTTGTTAAAATTTAATTATTCTCCATAAAAAATTAAAATTTTATAGAAATAAATACTAAAAAAATAATTTTTAATAATATAAAAATTTGTTAAAATTTATTTATTTAATTTTTAATTTAGAATAATCATGAATATTAATTAATTGTAACATTTTTTAGATTATTTTAAAACGTTTTTTTTTAATTCTATTTTGTTCATAAATAAAAAATCGGTTTTTTATTAAAAAATATAATTTAAGTAAATAAATTTTAATTAAAATGACATCTTTAGAAGAATTTATCTTATTCCTAACGATTTTAGGATTTAATAATTCGCATTGTTAATAATAAATCCTGTACATTTTATAATATAATATGATTAATTATTCGTTTATAAGTCTATTTTAACTTTTAAGAGATAAAAAAATTAATTTTATTATATTAAATACGCCATATATGCATTACAAATGCTGTTCTTGTTATGTGTATAGTTAATTGGAATTAGTTACACTTACTGAGATGGATTATTGAAATATTTCCTGACTATAATTTTATAACTTCTCCTACATCAAGTTTTAGAATTATCATTTATTACATTCAGCCATCTGGAAATAGCATTCTTATTATAATCAATACCAATGCTGTTTCCAGATGTGTGAATGTTATTTATATCATATGAATAAAATATATATATTTTCTAGAGAATTTTTTCTTGTTTTTACTCTGACAATTGATATATACACGAATTTTTAATTAATTTTTATATATTTAATAAATATAGACGCGTATTTCATGTTAAAGATGCGTCCGGATTTTTGTATAATCGTTGATATTATATTTTGTTCATTGTCATTACTAATTAAAATATTTTATCGACAATATTTATTATTTAATATTTGAAATATAAATTTTATAAAACTATAAATATCATCGATAAAATGTTTTAATTAATAATGATTATGAATAAAATATATAATGTCAACGATTCTACAAAAATCCGGACGCATCTGTAGCATAAAAACATATAAATATATCGATCTAATTTGTTTTAAAATTAAATTAAAATTTAAACTTTAATGTTTAAAATTTAAATTTTAAAAAAGTTTATATCAAATTAATTTGTTTATAAAATTAAATATTTATATTTTCATGTTATAGATGCGTTCGGATTTCTGTAGAATTGTTGACGCTATACATTTTATTTACAGTCATTACTTATTAAATATATATGTATTTGTCGACTATATTTACTGTTTAATGTTTGAGATTTAAATTTTATAAAAAGTTATTTAATTTTATAAAATGATTAAATCCATATATTCATATGTTTTTATTCTACATATGCGTCCGGATTTTTGTAGACAGATAAAATTCCTAAAGAAGACGAATATATATATTTTTTATAAACAAATTTTTCATGCTTTAAAAAGTTGAAATTTTATAAATATAATAATTTAATATGTTTAAAATTATATATTTTGTGTTAATAGATGTGTCTAGATTTTGTAGAATCGCTTACGTTCCTATAATAAATGGGCCTATCTGAAATGAATTGTTACAGATAGACTTTAATGGCTTAAACTTTCAGTTGATAGCTGATAGAAGCACTTATCAACGTAAAGATACAATTTAGTTTAGATAGATGAATAAGATTTTTCAACTGATAACACGTAAAAATGCTTAGAAGGTCATCAACAAATGTCAAAATTTAAGAAAAATGTAAGCCTATAAGCAAAAATTTATTAGTTTTTCTGAAAGTTGTAACGATTTTTAAAACAGTAAAACTATCAATTTCTAATGGAAATTTAAAGGTACAAATTATAATCTCTGTATAATTAAGTACAATTTAATCTCACAATTCTAACACATTTAATGACTGTTTAATTCATTTTTTATNCTTTTAATATTTGAAATATAAATTTTATAAAACTATAAATATCATCGATAAAATGTTTTAATTAATAATGATTATGAATAAAATATATAATGTCAACGATTCTACAAAAATCCGGACGCATCTGTAGCATAAAAACATATAAATATATCGATCTAATTTGTTTTAAAATTAAATTAAAATTTAAACTTTAATGTTTAAAATTTAAATTTTAAAAAAGTTTATATCAAATTAATTTGTTTATAAAATTAAATATTTATATTTTCATGTTATAGATGCGTTCGGATTTCTGTAGAATTGTTGACGCTATACATTTTATTTACAGTCATTACTTATTAAATATATATGTATTTGTCGACTATATTTACTGTTTAATGTTTGAGATTTAAATTTTATAAAAAGTTATTTAATTTTATAAAATGATTAAATCCATATATTCATATGTTTTTATTCTACATATGCGTCCGGATTTTTGTAGACAGATAAAATTCCTAAAGAAGACGAATATATATATTTTTTATAAACAAATTTTTCATGCTTTAAAAAGTTGAAATTTTATAAATATAATAATTTAATATGTTTAAAATTATATATTTTGTGTTAATAGATGTGTCTAGATTTTGTAGAATCGCTTACGTTCCTATAATAAATGGGCCTATCTGAAATGAATTGTTACAGATAGACTTTAATGGCTTAAACTTTCAGTTGATAGCTGATAGAAGCACTTATCAACGTAAAGATACAATTTAGTTTAGATAGATGAATAAGATTTTTCAACTGATAACACGTAAAAATGCTTAGAAGGTCATCAACAAATGTCAAAATTTAAGAAAAATGTAAGCCTATAAGCAAAAATTTATTAGTTTTTCTGAAAGTTGTAACGATTTTTAAAACAGTAAAACTATCAATTTCTAATGGAAATTTAAAGGTACAAATTATAATCTCTGTATAATTAAGTACAATTTAATCTCACAATTCTAACACATTTAATGACTGTTTAATTCATTTTTTATTAATAAAAATATAATATATATTTTATATATAAATATTGACGTGTATACTACACAATTTAATACATTTTCTTGCGTATAACCCGCGGGTTATCTGTGATTTTAAGATAGTTTGGTTGATAAGTTTACTGTATTGATCTTACTTATTAATTTTTTATAAATTAAATGGGATAATTATTTAAGTATTTTTAAGATTGCATAATATTACGTTATAGAAATCATTTGTTAGTGTGGTTTTTGATGTTAGTCGAGTGTTCTTACCTTTGCAATTCCTCCATACAAGGTTTGCAAATGACTGAAAAGCAAATACTGATCAAAATCCAAGTAAAATAATAGAAATTACCTTCCAAAATAGGACAAATATAAAGAGTTACGAACTTACAAAACAAAGAAAAAAAATATATTATTTTAATTTTTTTTAATTAACATTAAAAATATCAATTAAATACCCGTTTCTTAATAAAAAAATTTTAATTAAAAATCTAAAATTAATTTTAAAAATTCCGATGTAAATAAAGTTAATCATTAAAATAAATCTACATGTTTCATTAATTAGGGATTTTTATGAATCATTTATTTGAAATTAATTCCGTATTTAAATTGCAAAATTGCTAATTAAGAAAATATTCTGATAATTAAAACTTGATTAAATTTTGATTTATTTTTTTAATATTAAATATTTTTTAACATTAAAATTACGTTTAAACGAATTTAATATTAAATAGCATGAAATTTTCTGAATTTATGAACTAGAGCACTAATACAGCAATTGTATTTATTATAACAGTCTAGAGTTGGCCTCCAATAAGGGGGGCTTCTTACCTCGTAGACGGAGAATTTTTCTTTATTAATAAACTAACATTAGTGTAACAGTAACTACACTAAATAGTTGTTGTATATTGTATCAATAATAATAATATTGTATACTATTGTTACATTTATACTATTCAAGATTATATATACTGCTATTACAATAATAAAAGTATCAATACTACATAGTATTAATACAATAATAGCTACAGTATTGAATAGTATAAGCACAACAATAGTAACAGGGCCTGATTAATATTTTTAAAGGCTCTAAACACTTAAAATACTTTGATGCCCCATATACTGTAATTCAAAATATAAACAATTATAAAATGAAACGAGCAATTATTTTATTGTGACATTATCACAATTTTAATCATATTTTTCATTTATTTAATTTCAATTATATGCTTTCCACCTGAAATTAGTAGTGTCTTGTCCCTGTACATCATACTTCTCCTGCTAGCAACAGAGTCCTGCTAGTCGTATATCTGGCTCTATTTATGGGAAACTTTTTGAATTGAAGTAACGTGACGTCCGGTGCAAATCGGAAGTTTGCTCATGGTTAATCGGTGCCTTCCTATCCCTAAGCTTTTCATTTCTGATTTCGACTTTCATCTGTCTAACTTCGTTCGCGAGATTAAGGAAAGACAGGCAGACAACAAAGGGAATTTATAACGTCTATAATTTTTTTTTTCAAATACTAGCCGAATAAAATTTTATTTTCGAAATGAATGACACCAACAAATACTAATTTCTTCATTTATTCTGGGACCATGCTTCAATTGTACTATTTGCGGTTTTGCACCACATGCCCCAAAGTCAACCCCATCAGGCAATATAAAATTTCTGGTGTCCCTTTCCTTGATGCTCCAAATATTTTTCTTAACGATTAATCCAACCACGAACAGTAAAAATACCGAATATTATTAACAAATCTATAGTTCTGTTATAGAATTCGTCATTGCAATTATTATCTTATTATGATTACTCTAAACCGAAATCATTACTAAAGGGAAAAATTAATTGTAAACATAATTACAAAAATACAGTCCAGGGCTAACTCCTAAAAGTGAAGTTCGTTAAAACGAATAATCTCATAACGATAAAACGAAGTAATATAAGAAAGAAACTCACCAGCACGTCTTCTCCTCCTCATCAAAATAATGATCACAACGATGATTATGAGGAACAGAATAGCAATACCACCAACAATTGCAGCTATGATAAATATCTTCTTTTCACCAGTTTCTGGATCCCAAATTGTGTCTCCATAACCTTAAAATATATATATTTAATTATAATTAAATTCAAAAAATCCAAGTTTTAATTCAGCTTCGTAAAATAGAATTAAATTTTTTTTCTATGTATTCAGCATTTGTATCTAGCGCAGTTATGGAGTTATGTAAATGACTCTTAAAAAAATATCATTAAAATTATTTTATGAGGCATAAATAATCTTTTGAACAAGATAATCATAATATATTTTTATTTTATTTTTTCATGAATCATCATCTGATGAATAAGGCTCATAAATATTAATAATGGAAACCACCAAAATATCTCAATAAAATTTTTATTATTTTCTTTCCCCTTTATAATATATATTTGAAATTTAATATGCATAAAATCGCAAGTCAACGTTTTCAAAAATACATTTTAAGAAATCAATTTTAATTTTACTCTTTTTAATTGATTCGATTATAAATTTAAGTTTATATTTTTTTAAAGATGGTTACAGAGCTTCTACTATTGTGAAATTAAAATTTTTTGGTTTAATTTTTCAAATAATTAAATAAATAATATAATTAATTTTATATTATATAGTTAAAGTGTGTTAAATAATTAGAAAATTGATTTAATTGCGATTAAAATGGAGACTTTTCTTAAATTTTATTGAAGTTTTAAAATATGAGTACGTGAAATCACTGTTATTAGTATGCTTTTTTTCCACAAATTTTGTAGACAGACAACCGTACAAATTATAACACGAGTAGAAAATTATAATAAATCTAATAAAGAATGGACAAAATTAACTTGAAAAAAATGTTTATAATTTAAATATTTTTAAGTTAAATTAATTTTTATTGAATTTTTTTTAGTATAAAATTAAAAACTTGTTCAAAATTATACCTTAAAATTATTGAATAAAATTTATTAAAAATGATTATCTACTAAAATATACAGTTTAAAATATATTTTTAATGTACTCAATATAATATTTTGTTAATTATAGAAATAAGATTTAAATCTTAAGCTACTTATAANGCGATTACCTATAACTAAACGAAATAAAATCAATTTTCATAGAAAAATTTATTGTTGTAGAACAAAAGCAATGCTGTGCAATAATAAGATGATGATAATATTACATTATCTTTAACACTGATTCATCTTAAGGGATAATTTATGTAATTGTAATTTAATTTTATAAACAAGTATAAAATATACAATGTTATTTATTTTATAATTACGCAAATATTTGTTAAATTAATGCCGAATTGATAATCAATATCTTATATAATGTATATAGAAGAATTATTGCTTTATTGCGCCTTATTGCTCAGTAAAGAACTAATAATAACTAATGCATTATTGTGACATCTTCACAATACCGGCTGCAATATTTAATTTAAAAATCATGTAACTTCCGGTCCAGATAGGAATTTCTTATATACTTAATCAGGGCCTCCGGGCCCAAACTTTTGCTATCTGGTCTCGATTTTCGTCTATCTTATTCCATTCTTGAGATTAATGAAGGACGAATGGTTAGACAAACGGACAGACGGACAATAGTAAGAATCTATAGGTTTGCAATTTAAAAATTACAACCTAATAATGCCCAGTTAGTGCACGTGGTGGATTAAGACTTACGTGGCCCTATGCACAGAATAATGGGGTCCTCCACATAATTTTACTACATCGTAAACAAATGACGTAGGTATAAAATTATTTATAAATTATAATATACAATGCAACAGTAAAATTAATTAATTCTTTTTTAATTTCGGGGTCCTAATGTGTGCCTCACGTGCCTAGCAGGCACTGCACTCAATTAATAATACTTATCATTTTTTAAATTATCACTCGATAATTATTATTAAATTAATAAACAATCAGTCTTTATGTTTTTATTTTTTTAACTGCTTTATCCTCCGTATTTTATTGTAATAATGGTTAAGCACAATTAAACTTCAACAAGATTAATGCGATTATAATACCTACTTAAAAAAAGTTATAAACTTATTATTTAATNAGAATTATAAAATGAAACGAGCAATTATTTTATTGTGACATTATCACAATTTTAATCATATTTTTCATTTATTTAATTTTAATTATATGCTTTCCACCTGAAATTAGTAGTGTCTTGTCCCTGTACATCATACTTCTCCTGCTAGCAACAGAGTCCTGCTGGTCGTATATCTGGCTCTTTTTAGGGGAACTTTTTGAATTGAAGTAACGTGACGTCCGGTGCAAATCGGAAGTTCGCTCATGGTTAATCGGTGCCCTCCTACCCCTAAGCTTTCCATTTCTGGTTTCGACTTTCATCTGTCTAACTTCGTTCGCGAGATTAAGGAAAGACAGGCAGACAACAAAGGGAATTTATAACGTCTATAATTTTTTTTTCAAATACTAGCCGAATAAAATTTTATTTTCGAAATGAATGACACCAACAAATACTAATTTCTTCATTTATTCTGGGACCATGCTTCAATTGTACTATTTGCGGTTTTGCACCACATGCCCCAAAGTCAACCCCATCAGGCAATATAAAATTTCTGGTGTCCCTTTCCTTGATGCTCCAAATATTTTTCTTAACGATTAATCCAACCACGAACAGTAAAAATACCGAATATTATTAACAAATCTATAGTTCTGTTATAGAATTCGCCATTGCAATTATTATCTTATTATGATTACTCTAAACCGAAATCATTACTAAAGGGAAAAATTAATTGTAAACATAATTACAAAAATACAGTCCAGGGCTAACTCCTAAAAGTGAAGTTCGTTAAAACGAATAATCTCATAACGATAAAACGAAGTAATATAAGAAAGAAACTCACCAGCACGTCTTCTCCTCCTCATCAAAATAATGATCACAACGATGATTATGAGGAACAGAATAGCAATACCACCAACAATTGCAGCTATGATAAATATCTTCTTTTCACCAGTTTCTGGATCCCAAATTGTGTCTCCATAACCTTAAAATATATATATTTAATTATAATTAAATTCAAAAAATCCAAGTTTTAATTCAGCTTCGTAAAATAGAATTAAATTTTTTTTCTATGTATTCAGCATTTGTATCTAGCGCAGTTATGGAGTTATGTAAATGACTCTTAAAAAAATATCATTAAAATTATTTTATGAGGCATAAATAATCTTTTGAACAAGATAATCATAATATATTTTTATTTTATTTTTTCATGAATCATCATCTGATGAATAAGGCTCATAAATATTAATAATGGAAACCACCAAAATATCTCAATAAAATTTTTATTATTTTCTTTCCCCTTTATAATATATATTTGAAATTTAATATGCATAAAATCGCAAGTCAACGTTTTCAAAAATACATTTTAAGAAATCAATTTTAATTTTACTCTTTTTAATTGATTCGATTATAAATTTAAGTTTATATTTTTTTAAAGATGGTTACAGAGCTTCTACTATTGTGAAATTAAAATTTTTTGGTTTAATTTTTCAAATAATTAAATAAATAATATAATTAATTTTATATTATATAGTTAAAGTGTGTTAAATAATTAGAAAATTGATTTAATTGCGATTAAAATGGAGACTTTTCTTAAATTTTATTGAAGTTTTAAAATATGAGTACGTGAAATCACTGTTATTAGTATGCTTTTTTTCCACAAATTTTGTAGACAGACAACCGTACAAATTATAACACGAGTAGAAAATTATAATAAATCTAATAAAGAATGGACAAAATTAACTTGAAAAAAATGTTTATAATTTAAATATTTTTAAGTTAAATTAATTTTTATTGAATTTTTTTTAGTATAAAATTAAAAACTTGTTCAAAATTATACCTTAAAATTATTGAATAAAATTTATTAAAAATGATTATCTACTAAAATATACAGTTTAAAATATATTTTTAATGTACTCAATATAATATTTTGTTAATTATAGAAATAAGATTTAAATCTTAAGCTACTTATAAAAAAATTTTTTAAATTTTTTAAAGAATATTTCAGGTTTGACCACGTTCTTCATACCAAATTTAACTTTATAATTTCTTATTACAGTGAAAATATTAACTTATTATAGGTTAACTTTTAGAATAAAAATTATTTTAAAAATATGATTAAATTTATTTTATAATTACGCAAATATTTGTTAAATTAATGCCGAATTGATAATCAATATCTTATATAATGTATATAGAATTATTGCTTTATTGCGCCTTATTGCTCAGTAAAGAACTAATAATAACTAATGCATTATTGTGACATCTTCACAATACCGGCTGCAATATTTAATTTAAAAATCATGTAACTTCCGGTCCAGATAGGAATTTCTTATATACTTAATCAGGGCCTCCGGGCCCAAACTTTTGCTATCTGGTCTCGATTTTCGTCTATCTTATTCCATTCTTGAGATTAATGAAGGACGAATGGTTAGACAAACGGACAGACGGACAATAGTAAGAATCTATAGGTTTGCAATTTAAAAATTACAACCTAATAATGCCCAGTTAGTGCACGTGGTGGATTAAGACTTACGTGGCCCTATGCACAGAATAATGGGGTCCTCCACATAATTTTACTACATCGTAAACAAATGACGTAGGTATAAAATTATTTATAAATTATAATATACAATGCAACAGTAAAATTAATTAATTCTTTTTTAATTTCGGGGTCCTAATGTGTGCCTCACGTGCCTAGCAGGCACTGCACTCAATTAATAATACTTATCATTTTTTAAATTATCACTCGATAATTATTATTAAATTAATAAACAATCAGTCTTTATGTTTTTATTTTTTTAACTGCTTTATCCTCCGTATTTTATTGTAATAATGGTTAAGCACAATTAAACTTCAACAAGATTAATGCGATTATAATACCTACTTAAAAAAAGTTATAAACTTATTATTTAATAGGATTAGTTAATAAGATTAATTATTATTAAATATAATAAGAAATACTACTTTTTAAGCAACAGAATATTGGAATTTTATTCTCATGAGTTCCATTAGAACACGTCAAATGTTTATAATATTGACTTTCTACGCTTTTAATAATTCAATTATACAAAAAAATATTATCCATTTACGTTTTTTTTAATTGAAAAAATGTCATTTTTACTTTAAAAATAAGAAATAAAGTTAAAAAATATATAAAATTACTAATTAAAATTGTTAAAAAGTATAATTTTAAAATAAATTAATTTGTTCGTGTAAAAATATCTTTAAAATTCTTATATCAAGAAGAAAATTAGTCAAAATAATTTAATTTAATTTAATTATTTTATTAAAAACCTATTTAATGAAATAACTCAATTAAATTATTCTGAAATTAAATTTTTTGCATTAATTTAATTTATTTTAATTGGATTCTTTAAGTCAAAACAAAGAAATAATATCAAAATAAACAAATTAATATAAGGCGAAGTAAATTTCTAATTTTTTAATTTATATAAATTATATTTTTTAATAAATATTTTAAAAAATTGTTTTCTATAAAGTTAAATACGTTAAATTAAATTAAAGATTTGGCTCTATTCACTTCTCCATATTAAATGATATAGACGCAATAAATAGAGCAGTGTATAAGATGATAATTGTAATGATTTTAAAGTTTGATATGTTAATTAATTATAGAATTTTTATTAAAATTATTAATTAATATACTTATAACAATTCCCTTTGTTGACTGTTGCATGAAGGTTAAACACGATAGGAATTTGAACAGTTACTTGAAACAATATTAATCACAGGAGAATAAGCAATTGTATAGATTTCAATACTGTTCGTATGCAATAATGCAATGATGACATCAATAGGAAATTTCGCTCCGATCCTTAGTAATTTTCTAACTAAAATTATCGCATCTCAGCATTATACAGTGAGCTAGACACAGGATAACGTGGATAAAAATATAGAAAAATGAAGATAAAATAATCAAATCGATGAATTAATGATGCTGGATGTTGTTATCTTTCAGGTTGACAACAAATTATTCCTTATCAATAAGTCAATTTTTCATAAATCGATGTGAAAATATCGAACTTTGAAGCACTTTTCAACAACGTTTGCACGTTTATTAAATAATAAAACTTAAAATATTCATAAATAATTAAATTTATAACGTTTAATTTACTTAACAATATAATTTATATGAGAGATAATTACACTAGAACCTCCAATAGATCACCTCTAAACAGTGGCAATTTTTTTAATAATCTGCTAACAACGGCCATTTTTAACGTTCCCATCGTGGCCGTTGTACAGAGGTTTATTGTATATAATTATTTCATTATATACTGTATTAAGCAATCAATTTATAATATAGTTAAAGCCTGTTTATTAAAGTTTTTACTGCTTAAAATATATTTTTAATCATTAAAGAATTAAATAAATGAGCTTTAAATATGTATTATCAACGCAAATAATAATAATAACAATTTTTAAAATTTATTTTTCTTTAATTATCATTAAATTTAAATATGAAAATTCTCTCATTTTTATAAAAATAATTTAATTTTAGTAATTTAAACATTGATTTTTGTAGAATATTTTTTCTCTATAGGAGAATTTTATTCAAAATTATACTTCATTATCTGCCTTTTATTAAAACGTTTACGTTAAGATTTATGGGTTGATTTTACTAAACGTCGAGAACATTAGGTCCTACAGTCCTAGATAATCTAGGTTTTGTTAGGGCCTCCTTCTAGGAATTTCAGGACAATGCTTACATTTAGATTTGTCTTTCTAAGTTGCATGTGTGTGTGTTTAAGAGGCCCTTCACCTTCTATAAAATAGTAATAAAAACGTGAGGCCGTAAACTTCATTAGCTTTTGTATAAACCTTTTCTAGCCTTCAGGATCTAGTCAGGATCCTTGTATGTCAAGTGTAGCCATTACATAAAAAAGACCTCTCGGGTCTAGGCTTATTTAGGGCCTTGTATAATCAAAACCTGTCTCTGTTGGACAGTTATTTCAGCATTTTCAACTTCGTTATTGAATCTGCATAATCTGTATGATGATTAATGAGTAATTACATTTCTAAAAAATACAAAAGTGGTTTTAAATAAATAAATATTTAATCGTTAATTAAATAATGATAAAATAATATTGTAAAAGTTTAAAATTGTATGTAAATAATTAAGATTTCATTAATGTGTATTGTGTATAAAAGACGATTTTCATGCTAAGGTATGCTTTAATTGGTCTGGTCCGTAGTGAATATTTACAATTCTCTGAATTGTTACATTATGAATTATTAAAGTGCTAATTAAGGGTTTTCCTGTTTTTAGGTCCTGTTGCCTCCCTAATCTTGTTACTTAAGATATAATTGTTTTTTTTTATAAATTAGTTACTAACGTTTATAATTAATATCTACAAAAAGTTTTGGGTGTCTCATTAAACTACTTTGTATCACGTGACACTCCCAGCAACATATTGCTAGTCTCATAGTGAGAAATTAAGCACGCAGTATGTTTATAGTAGTAGTTTTAATGATTTATTCTAGTGTTTTTGTAAAGAATCGGATGCAAAGTGCTCCTTTCTCATTAATCAACACAATAATTAGTAATTTTTATCCACGAATGGACACATGGATTTCACTAGTTTCCTACTACTGCTGGTAATACAATGATCAGTAGTAGTAAATTATTGCTACTTTCTAGTCATATCATGCTTAAAATAGTGTTAAAACTTCTATATAGAGCCAAACGTCAATGATACACTAGATAACATGAGAAAATAAGACCAGACTGTCTGAATCTGAATCAGTTAAGCTAAAGTGTTCTAAAATTAAATCTTTTAATTGTCACAAGGGGAGCAGAGGTAATTTCCGATTGTTCTTTGTCTAAAGTCTAGACAAAACGAACCCCATAAGGTCTAATGATAGTGACAAACAAAATAGTAATAACAGAACTTTAAATGGGCGAGACAAAACTTTAAATGAGCAACTTAATTTTAAACTAAAATATTCCGTGTTTGTCTTTTCACTCGTTAAATAATTCAAATATTCCACAATTGAATGTAACTACTAATAATGTTAAGGTGAGAAGATTGTATCGATACGAGTGCAGATTACTCTGTATAAAGGAATCTCTTTTCGTGTAAAATTAACTTTAACTCTAATATAAAATTTGTCTAGTAGAACTGAGGGAAATTGTTACTAGCTGACAATAATAGTCATTGTGAACCCATCTGATAGTAACACACGCACAGCGAAGCCAAAAAACTAATTTGCATAAACTTTTCTTTATTAACTGAATGAATGAAACTCTTGAGATAAATGTCGAGATTTAACAAAATAAACTCCAAAAAGACAGAATAATAGAAGTATAATAGGAAGAACATTTAAAAAAATAATTAAAATTTTTGTTTCACTTTAACGTCCTTTTTTTTTGCTAAATTTTAGTTGGCTTCATAATTATAAATGAATATAAATGAAACGTGTGTTTACGTGTGCGTTTTGTATGTTTACGGGTTTACGTGTTTATGTATTAGCATTATAAACTAAGATTTAAAGAAATAATTTCTAAATCATCTATAGTACAATAATAGAGGTGTTCTACATTAGACACATGGATCTTAGGAACGGGGGTAAAGAAAGCGATTACCTATAACTAAACGAAATAAAATCAATTTTCATAGAAAAATTTATTGTTGTAGAACAAAAGCAATGCTGTGCAATAATAAGATGATGATAATATTACATTATCTTTAACACTAATTCATCTTAAGGGATAATTTATGTAATTGTAATTTAATTTTATAAACAAGTATAAAATATACAATGTTATTTATTTTATAATTTAGTTTTATACTAGAATTTCAGAATATAAACACATTTTCCCCTTTAAAAATAAACTAAAAAGTTTTGAAATTCAATTAAAAATGATATTTTAATTACGTTATACAATGTTCGCGTTTCCAATTTAATACATAAACTAAATAAAGAAAATGAAATTAATTTGTTTAGAAATGCAATTATTAATAAATTAAGAAAAATTTTGTTGATTTATTCATTGTCATGGGTGTAAAATAATTACAATAATCTCAAATTAATTGAGTAATAATGTTATTAAGCAAACTTAACAAAAATTGGAATTAATAATTAATGTTTACATACAGAATGGTGAAGATAGGATATTCTTTAGCATTTCAAGAAGCACTAAATAAACTTTTATATACTTCAATACATAAATTTTATTGACTATCAAATAAAAACTCGCGATTTATATATATAAAAATTTGATTTAAATCCCATTTTATTACATTCAAATATATATATATATATATTTCCTTTAGGTAATACAAAAAATAAGTTAACTTTCATTTTAAATGCAGATATTTTCTCTATATTTTTTTAAAAATATCATCATTTATAAGTACGATATTTATAAATTTGGACTCCAGAAAGCTCTTTTAAGTCAATAAAATAATAAGTGATTTAAAGTATAAATAATATATTTCTTAATAATAATATTTCCCTTGTATTTATAAGTTTATAGTAAATTTCTAATAAATGAAATAAGCAAAAAAGTCGAAGAAATTGTATCACGGATGCAGTTTACTATACACTTTTCAATCGAAGAATTGAATTGAAAAAAATATATATATCGTAACAATATCAGTATTGGTATGAGGTTATGGGTTTTCAGAATCTTGGCATCAAGATTGCCTTTCACTTTCTGAAAGATTCATATTTTTTCTCCATTCTGGAAGATGTCACACTTTTGCTTCATTGCAACGTCAGATATATATCGTACACAGATATGGCATATGATATGAGAACCAAAAATATTCGAGATTTTTCAATAAAATAGCATACACCATTCGAATATAGAAAATGTATTTCACTCTTAGAATAATTATTAAATGTATTTTTGAGTTTAATTTTATATATATTTCAAGGTGTGTAATTAGTTTAGACGAGTGTAATTGAACAAGATTTCTGTTTAATTATTTATTTACTTTCTTCTTCGTGATAATTACATTCGGTTTCTTGTCAGCAGGGGTTATTACAGTGTCGTAAGAATAGTAGTTGTAGTGTTTTTGTGTCACTGTCAATAGCAATGTGTGATTTTGTCAGTAGTGTTCAATTTTATATAATTGTTATAAAATTAATAAATTCTTATATATTTTCGATTTCTTCTCAGCAGGTGTTATTGTATTGTTTCCACAGTGTTTCTATATTAAATAAGTGTGTAATTATATCAATAGTATAAGGGTGGATCAATAAATAACCAGATTGAGCAACCAGCCGTACTGTTGCTTTTGGCAGGTTATTTATTGATCCACCTTTATAGTGTTCAATGTTATACAGTTCTTATAACAGTCTCAAAATGTATAAATTCTTTTGGGTGATCCAGAAGTCAGAATTCCGGAATGCGATCTTGTATCCCCTCTAGTTATTGAAGGCGTGTACATAAGTCCAGAATTTACAGTAACATATTCAAAGATTTCTTAGGTGTACAGTTAGAACACATATTGCCACACTGATAAAATATTTACTGGTATTACTGTGTGTAAAGGAAAACAGGAATTACTGTCGCTTTCTTAAATTAAAAAAGACCATTTCTATATAAGTACAGGTGTCAGTAATAAATACATGCATATGTAAGCAAAAAACATAGTAAATTAAAGGGAAAAATTCCAGTTCGCTGTAGAATAAAAAAAGGTAAAGAAATTTTACATTCTTGGCAGCGCAAATGGCTGCTAGATCGAAAGACTTCTGGGTCACTCGGTATAATACCAACACAAAGAATAATTTGCATAATATAGTAAACAAATATCAATATTTTTTGCAGTTAGTATTTATTTCTTCGTACAATAATTAAATTATTTTCACGTAATATTATTCATGTATATGTTTAGAACTATTTAAAATATAAATATTTAATAATTACAAGAATTTATTTTAAAATTTTATTATTATTCTAAGCATAGTTTATGTTTAATACAAAAAATATCATGTCATTTTGAGTAGTGACATATATTGATGATGTCTTTAGGAGAGCATAAATAATAGATTTTTGCATAGAATTTTTTTAATAGAAAGAACTAAAACAAGCTATATTTAGATCTATACACACACTCAAATAATATATATGTATAGAGCTAATAATGTATAGGTGCATATGTCTTTTGCCCCTCATTGAATACCCCTGTACATTTGTGAGTTTTGTCTCTATTCAATATTTTTTAGGAAATTTATATAAATTGCAGAATATTTATTATATTTATTTTTAAATCAATAATTGTTTTGTATTTTAATAGAGTAAACTATATTAACACTTATACCATTTTTCCATTCACCTCTACCATTAAACTAACCACATCCTTTAAAACTAATTTTATTCATATAATAAATTATTATTTCTAGTCAATTTATCATCTATATTTTAGACGAATAAAATTTTAAATATAAAAATTTAGGGGAAAAAAGCATGAAAAAAGAAATAAAATTATATTTATTTTATTTTAATGTATCAAAGTATTGAAAGAGATTAGGATCAGTCAAGGAATTTTTAAAAGAAAAATATACAAAAGTCCATTTTGTCCAAGGATAAAAAAAATTACAAAGTTTTCCCTTTTTAAAGAAAGAAAATTCCATCAAAGAATATTGTATCATAGAGATTTGCTCTTATATAGATGTTTAAATGTTATCTTCTATTTATTTTGTTATTGAAAATGATGAATAAATGAGAGAATCTTTTCCATTTATAAAATAAAAAAGGAAAACATTTTTTCTTCAACATAAACTGAATAGAATTTAAATAAAATTCAACTTTGTGAAAGTTAGTTTTAACTTTCAATGTAAGATTTATTAAATATAAACAAGTGAAATAAAATATATATAAAGTAAAATAGAATAAAAAAAATTCAATTCTTAAAGAAATAATATGATTTTCTTTTTGTAAAATTACATTTTGAGTTTTCAACAATGTTCTTAATTTAATTTATTACTAGAAAATATTCATAATTTTCAAACTTTCTAAATATATATTTTTACTTAATAATTTATAGTAATTTTATTTTATTGTATAATTTTTATAGTATTTAATTTAATTTTACTTTAATTTTTTAATTAAATAAATAAAAAATTTCATATAAAATAGGTTTAAAAATATTTAATTTTATTTACAAAATATAATTTACAAGTTACTTAGATCATTTACAATAATTAAAAGGTAATATGGACGATGAATTCAAAGATTTCATGTAAGGAAGATACGCAACTTTGTTTATCTTGTGTGAAATTTATCATTTGTCCATTTTCACACCATGGAAACAATTACCCGGCAAAGTCAACCTTCCAAATAAAGGTTGGCTTTGCTTATTTTGCACTTGGCTGGAAATAAAAGGTGGAAACTGTTACTTGTTCTCCTAATGGATTTATGCTTATCACTAATGGTTGGAAAGGCATTTTTTAATTATTATAAAAATNTTGAGTTTCAATATGTTAAAAATTTCATATTTAAATATTCAAACAAATATGTCAAATATTGTTTGTAGTTTTTATTTATTTAAAATATATTTTAATGTATAAAACGTTTCTAAATTTTTTTCTTCGAGTGTTACAAATGAATAAATAAATCTACTTTAAATTAATTTATTTTTAATATTTAAATATATGTATTTACTTAAAAAAAAAGAGTAAAATAAAATTATATTTTTTGTAAAACAGATAAAATTCGCTCCTTCTTAAAACATTTAATTAATGCTTAATTTAATTAGGCTAAATTTAATTTTAAAAAATATATAAATTGACGAATAATAAATAATTTAATTATGATCATGACTTATATAATAAACCATATCTTGGTAGAACTTTAAAACTTAATTATCGCTCCAACATTTATGCACATCCATTGTAGTAAAGTGTAGAAATTCCATTTCTAAAATCTACTTCCATAATAAATCTTCTATCATTTATATAATAATTAAAATACGAAAATCTGTGTAAAAGATCTGTAATGCTAAACAACAGATTGAATGCATTGGTGCAGTAACACGAATATTATATCCTGGTACATTATTAGATAGGAATTCAGGGCAGGAATATCAGATTCCATTTGATTGTTTGCAGTCAATCACTTGTATGAATTTCTACAGGAAAATGTACTCCACGTATGATTAGTTGCTAACAATCATATTCTACATTCAGATGATAATGAAAGTGATGCAGTTTGGAATTCGAAACACACAGTTTATTACACTTGCAAAGGAGATACGGTGCATTGTTTTCGTCTTTATTATCAAATTTTATTTGTTTCAATGAAAATTTTTATTAAATTTAAGCAATATATAAATGATTTAATTTATAATAATCAAATAATCATCGTGGACATTATCATTATTACTCCTAGATGTCAATCATGCTGATCTTTTCTGTATAAAGCAATTTTAAAAATAAGAAAATAAGCAGCTGTAAACAGCTGTAATATTATATTATATATATATAGCAAATATATAAATCAATAAATATTAATATAACTATGCATTTTTATTAAAGATAAGTTTAAATTGACGAGGAGAGTGGAAACGAATCCCTAATTAATTGTTAACAGTAATAAAAGATTTAAATCAGTTTGTAATAATTGATCATTTTATTATTTCTTTATAATATATTTTATATAGGAGTAAAATAATCATTATGAACAGCATCTTGGAGTGATGATGTTGCTCAGGATGATTGAGAAGCAGAATAGATGATTCCCATTTAAAAAGAATATATTTATTTAATTAGAGCTTAAATATTAAAGTAAGTATATAAAATTAAAAAGAAATTAATATGAATTAAATTTAAAATCAAGAACAACAAATTTCAAAAATATTTAGGGATATAAAATAAGATTCTTAAATACTGTTGTTAAGTTTATAAAATTAAAAGTAAAAAGTTTAATATTTTAAATTATTCTTTATTCTAAAACCAATAAATATTTAAGCAATATTCTCTATTAAATGCTTAATAGAATTAGTCTAAATCTTAATCTATCATTATTAAATACAAAGTATAACAACTTAATTTTCTTTAACTAAACTTTCTAACTTAAAAGTAATTTATTTTTAAATCTTCTATTAAAAAATTAATCATACAAACAGATTTTTTAAATAATAAATGAAATAACAAAAGAAAGAATTTTAAATGACATTTAATAATTAATAATTCTGGAATTTTACAGATTATAATTACATTAAGTTATATTTCAAAAAATAAAATTTAATAATGTAAAATTTAACATATATATTTAAAAAATTTTAAATTTAATTTAATAAAATAAAATTTATTTGAAGCATCATTTTAATGATTAACAGATTTAATTTTTCTGATATTTAAAATTAAAGACTTTACATCATTTTTTAAAAATTCATTTAGAATACTTGTTATAAATACATATATTTTTTTAAAATAAATTGAAATTTAGAATATTTAATGAAGATTATTTGAAGAATACTCACTTTAATATCCCCAAACAGCTGAATTTTCTCTCATAATAAATATCTTAAATTTAATGAATTATATGTTATATTTACAAGAGTACTTCTATAAATTATAACGAAGTAACTGCTTGTAAAAAATTACTTACTTTGATGTCAGTCAATTGCATTTGCACTTCGTTTAATCCAAATACAACTAAGATAGTAATTTTACTTGTCGATATTTTTCAGTCATTCAGTTACATTAACTTATATAAGTATGAAGTGGAGCCATGTTAATGGATGTTAGTATCTGAAGAGGAGGAACCTTAAGTTGATAATCAAATACAAAATACTTTTGATATGGTTCTTCTGCATTTGTTACGTTGTAAATTTATTAATATATAAAGCACTGCTTAAGTTTTGTTGAGTTTCAATATGTTAAAAATCAAGATATCCACTTTTCTTCATTTGGAATCTAAAATTCCAATAGGATAAGCAATTTATTCTCTTATTATTTTTACTTGTAGTACTTTGAAAAATATCATTAATTAAATGGAAACTGTCTTTAGAGTTATGCTTCTTATGCGTAAATATTAGGAATTTTCCGTAGTATAAATGTAAAACATTTTCTCTTCCTCACATTTCCTCTTACGTGACTGATTACTGATATTTACAAACATCTGTAATATGTAGATATATTAAGAAATGTATTATAAGTATGAAGAGTAAATCTTCATTTAAACTGGAATGAATAATCTTAAGATTAGTACCGAAAGGTTAAAGTTACATTTATTTACAACAAACTTATGAGGACTGATTAAGAAGATTATAAACATGACATTGTTTTAAATTGGCTCGATTTTCTCAAAATATAACTAGAAATTTGCTATTGTAGTCAACACGATATTTCTTATTTTGTACGTTATAAAGAGAATAAAGCATTTTTACTTTCCCGGCTGTTATATATAACAGAGAGAAAGTACGGCGATCGGTCAAAAAACAATCCTTCAAAAATTTTACAATTTTTAATTCAGGGGACCTTGAAACGTCGAGAAAAGCAAAAAATTCAGGAATTTTTTTCCCTGTATTATGGATGTTAGTGTGTATGTGTGTGGCACTACTTTGTCACTCTCTTGTAACTTAATAACTTGATGTCGAAAATTTCTAAAATTTTGCAAGGAGATTAATGTACTAGAGCAGCGATTCCCAACCTGTGGTACGCGTACCCCTAGGGGTACACGATAGGTTGTTTAGGGGTACAGAAAAAAGTTAGTTATTATGGCAGAAAAAATAATATATTATGTATCACAAACTAATAGTATTAAAAAATTATTAGATAAAAAAATGTTCCTTGCAACAATCACAACTTTATTATACATTTTTTCTTTTAGATTTTTTCTCTTTAATTTAAAGTTACAATATGTAAAATTAACAATATGGTTACTCACTAAATTTCTTAAATGAGGGGTACAATCTAGAGATATGACATGTCACGGGGTACAATCCAGAGATATGACATGTCACGGGGTACAATCCAGAGATATGACATGTCACGGGGTACGCTAATGAAAAAAGGTTGGGAACCACTGTACTAGAGCATTGATATTTTTAAATATTGGTGATTAAAGGTTAAGGAGGTGAGGAGATAAAGGGGTTCGTATCATATCTCGAGTAGGATCGGACTTAATGACGATTTTACTCTTATTAACATTTACAATTTTTTTGTATAAAACCCATCCCTACTCTCAAAATTAAGCTTTTTATATTTTTAATTATTATAAAATGGCATAAAGGTTTTTAAATAAAATATCATAACAAATGGCGCCATACACAATTTCAAATGTTACCGGGGAAATTAAGCAACTTGCTGCTGTACTTTTTAAAATATCTATTAACTTGTAATGAATAATAATATGCAATAATATATTCAAGAATATTTAAATCAATTAGATATTTTTGATATAAAAACTGTTTAACTAATCAAAGATGAACAAAATTTACCTCACTTCACATTACAACATGTCTAAAACTTGTTACGAATAGAAAATTCTGTATAAAATCTTAATGAAACCCTTGTAGGAAAAAAATTAATTTACTCAAATAATTATCAAATACAATGAATAATTCTACAGTGAGAATTAAATTATTGATTATATTAAATTTCATTTATTTCTATTTGTCATTATTTGACATTGCTCTTCATTGTTTTATGGAGCGCATGTATAGAAAATATCATTTTTATTTTAATTATCATAATTATAGTAGCATTCAATACGAACTTTTGATAACTATTCTATAACAAGATTCCCGTTAGAAACAATATAAAATATTCCTTAAAAGTGCGTATATCAAGGAATAAATGATGTTCAATGGACCTGAAAACCTGGGCTAAAAGTATGAAAAATGGTCACGTAATAATTAATCTTGTAAATGATGTCCTGATTTCGCGAATTAAACGATGTTACGTGAATAAAAATATAATTTGAGTTTAAAGAACGGTTTTAAAATATACAAAATAATAAAGCATCGACATATACTGTGGAGCACTAGGGGAGATCAAGGTGCACGTGAGCAACGCCACTGTTTTCAATATGGGAGAAGATAGAAGAGTTTATATATATATAATTATTAAAATAAAATGTTATAAACATTAAGTCTTGGCTTAAAAACATTAAATTCGTTAAATTACTTTTAGAGTTATTCATAAATTTTTTTATTTAAAATATTCCAAAATTAATTGGAATTTTGTTATTAAAAATTGTGAAAAAAATAAGTGAATAAACGTCTTCAAAATAAAATTAGACATATCTATTTAGTGGAAAAAATTGATTTTTCCGTTATTGAAAATAAATTTTATAAATAAAACTTTGTAAATATTCCCATAATTTAATCAGATTCTTATTAACATCTTAAAAATCTGCGGATTAAGATTAGTATTATTAAAGTTTTGATATTCTTGCTTGTTAAGATAATGCCTTCCAACTAATTAAACTATTCAGAAAATTCAAAACGTTGCTTTGAAAATTTAGGATAAGCTCGAAAATATTTAAGAAATTTTTTAATTATTATTTAGAAAAAGTGTAATTATATTTTAACTCGTATTTACATTATAATAGGAAAAAATTATTAAAAATAAATTAAATATTTAACGTTCGAATTAAAACAATGAATGGCATAAATTTAAAATTTTAATAAATTAAACTGTAAAAGAAATAGTTTAACGCAGTTAAACAAAGAAAACTTAGTGTACAGTATTTTTACTTTCTTGGCTCTATTATATGTAACAGAGGGAAAGTATAGCGATCGGTCAAAAATTGACTCCCGAGATTTTTACATTTTTGGACTCAGAGGACCTTAAAACATCGAGAAATGCAAAAAAATTCGGGGTTTTCTTCAGTATGTATGAATGTTAGTGTGGGGGTGGAGCACGATTTTCTTTACTCACTTTGAAGTTTAATAACTCTTGTGCTTTTTGTCGAAAATTTATGAAATTTTTTAGGAAGGTTGGTGTATTAGAGGCATTGATGCTATTAAATTTTGCTGGTTAAAGGCCAACGAAGTGGGGAGATAATTGGAGTCTTGTAATATCTGGAATAGTGTCGGACTGAATGCTGATTTTACTCGTTATTAGCATTTACAATTTTTTATACCCTCAAAATTAAGTTTTTGCCATTTTATAATAATTAAAAATATAAAAAGTTTTTTTAAAATAAAATATCGTAAGGGCCACACGCAATTTTAAACGTTGCCGGAAAAGTTAAGCAACTCGTTGCTGAATTTTTAAATATGCACTATAATGTGTAGCAATGCTAAAAGTGAAGAAATGTGCTACACATTTTATGTGAAAGTAAATTTTTAATGTTTTAGATTGGTATAAGATGATATAATACAGGAGTGGTAAACTATTTTTATTCGAAATTTCAGAGAGCTCTCATAAGGTTGCATGTTGTATTTCGTATTGCTTAAGTGTATACATTTGGTATTTATGCTAAAAAATTTACACATTTAGATGAATGTCTTTATTGGAATATATTTTTCATACTCAAATCTCACGACAGCAAAATTAAACTTTTACCATTTCATATTTCATCAGACCACACAATTGCATACGATATGGAAGCCACAAATTCTTCACTCCTGATCTAGTATACAGGTAAAAATATAATTTTTTAAAAAGTTAATGTGGTTGGAACCATACTAAAGAGGACGCAAACCGAAACATGTATATGACTTATTTATAAAAGAAAACATAAGTATGACATTAGTGTAATAGAGAATTTATGGAATAAAGTTTTCAGATGACAAATCAAGTCATGAGTTGGTGAAATATTTAATCAGTCGAGAAGATAAATTACGAAGCGGTTTCGATATTTTAAATAATAAAAATTTCAATAAATTTATGCAATTTATTGAAATTTTTCACTTTAATTTATATTTGTATAAAATAACGATATGTTAAATTATAGACTTATAGTATGTAATATAATATAACAGAATTTAGCCTAATATTATGTTTAAAAACTACTTTACTTAAAATACTGTTAAAAGTATTGATATTCAGAGAAAGTAACATGTATTTATCTTAATATCAATGCATTTTTTTAAATGCTTAGTTAAATATCGTGTTTTGAAGTTTCTGAAATATAATTTTATTTTTCTCCCAAAAAATGAAGAAAAAAATCAAAATTTTTTCTGGACATTAATACAAATTTCAAATTTACAAATGCAAAATACATTTATACATTAAATATAACCATATCTATCTGATTTGACTAGAGATTTATCAAAAATATCTTTCAAAAAAGAAAAAAAAGTTGATATCAAAGAGACACGACAGATGTTCATTCGATTTTTAAATTATACAACCCATTACTTTAAGTATCTTTGCAGACTTTTATTTTTAAAGTAAACGATCAACTTGTTCCTTGGTTTTTTATTTTCTTATTATTAACAATAAATATTCTGTATTTAAATTTTCAACATTATTCGAATTCCATAATCAAGTCTTCATGATTAATTCATGTATTTCGATTATATTAAAAATAAATAACCGAAAAAAACTTAGCCAATCTTTTTATAAATATTAATTTAAAAAAAAGCTCTTAAAACAATTTTTAATTAAATGTATAAATTTAATACGAATTTTATTTATTTACCTTCCGGTTTCGTAACAATTTCAGCACATGGTTCGGATTCTCCCATATTATTTTCCACGATGCATTCGTATTCACCATAAAATTCTTCTTCATATCTTTTAAATCTGATGGTGCTGTTATCATCATCAATATCTATATCATCATCTAAAGTATTGTTATCTTTAGTCCAATAATATTTTACTTCGGAATAAGCATCACTTTCGCATTTTAAAATAGTTTCGTCGTCATCATCATCCCTTACGATATCACAATTTGGTATGTCTAGATATAATTTTAGAAGAATCCATCATTCTCATCATCATCATCATCTTGTCAATTTTATTTTGAGATAATTACTTACATCTAATTTCTAAAATCATTTCCGCTTCGGCTTTCCCTCTGCTATTTCTCGCTTCGCAAGTATAGATGCCAGCATCCTTTCGTGTAACTTCGTTTAAATCTAAAGTTGAACCATCGTTTACAATGAAATTTCCAAATTTCCAACGATAAGTACTGAGAGGCCATGACGATGCGGAGCAATTAATAGGTTCGAATTCGTCACCTTCTTCAAGAGTAATTAAATTTTGCGAGATTTCAACGTTTTCTGGAGCATCTAGATAAACATATTATGTAAAATAACTATGTAATTAAGTTATAGAACAAATGATTAATTCAATAACTTACATTCAACACTAAATTGCATAGTACTTTCGACTTCTGGGCCCACTTCGTTATCGGTGCTTCTGCACGTGTAGTTAGCAGAATCACGTTCTCTTTCAAGTTTACCTCCAGGCCATGCCGTCATATTCCATCTCAAGACACTTATTACAGAGCTGAAATAATCATTTTCCTCTTCTTCTGGTAAATTTTCTTTAGTTATAATATAATAATTAGAATCCATAATGCTCTCGCCGTTTTTTAACCATTCAATTTCGCAGATAGGATCACACTCGACACGACAAGTAACATTATAAAATGAAGCATCACGAGATGCACCGTGCAATTTAGGTAATTTAATTATAAACTTGGGAGGAACTGTAAAGGGAAAAAAACAAGCAATAAAAATATCCTCTTTTTTAATTTATAAATAAAAGAATTTTTATCTTAATTTTCTTAAGAGAATTAAAAGTGTGATCGAATGACGTGACAGTAATTTATCATCATAGTCAATTTGGTAATTTTTATTTAATTATTTAAAAGCACAATTACGTTACACAAAAATCATCATCGCAATCTAATTAATTATAAAAGTTAATTCGTGTATAATTTTTAATATCACTTAACTTTAATAACCATTAAAATGAAAAAGTTTCGAATAATTAAAAAAGACCAATGCGTTACGAAGTAATTTAATTTTTATCATAAAATTATAAGGAAAAAAAATTGTAAAAAATTATACATTGTTTTTTGTTATTATTTTATGATTCAATTTTAAATACATTTTTCGACTGCATATTGTAATTCTTATGCAAATAGTTTTATGAAGATATCTTCATAAAACTATACCAAAAAACATAATTTTATGAACTTTTCTTGCCATTTTTATGATGAAGAAATAATATTTTATATTGTTGAAACTACATTATAATTATACATATATTATTATGTATTATATACAGTATATATATACAAATAATATAAAAATATTATTATATAGAGCAAATATAAAATTACAATTAAAAAACACAGAATTAAGTACTGTTTCGTCATCATTGTATGATGATAAAATTAATTTTTTCTGATATTCATGATGATAAATTGTATTCGTTATACTGATATGCTTATGGTATTAGAGAAAAGTTTGCTTATATTACTTATATAAAATAAAATATTTATTTTTTCAGTACAAGTAGAGCGTCGATTTTCCGAAAGTCAATCATCCGAAACGTCAATCATCCGAAAGATTTCCAGTCGGCAAATTTAAATTTTGCCAGTGCTGTGGAGCTTCAATCTTTGGCTATGTCTTGGGCTACTCAAATATTTTACTTTTTTGATACTAAATTAACATCTGAAGTATAATTTTTTATTGTTTTNTGATCCTGTAAAAGTTTGAAGCGTTGTTTTTGATTTCAAAATAACACAAAAGATGTTATCGTCACAATGAAATAACACATTAATGTATAGAGAATAATCTTTTGCATCTTGAAATATTCGCTTGAAAGCACAATTATCACAATAAAATGTAATGATCTGTATAAATGTCCTGCTTAATTTTAAGTTACAAGATGCGAAAATTATATTAAATTAACTTTCATTATTAACATTTATTTAATTAATGAATAGATAATATACAAAAAATAATAATAATAAGTTGTAATTATTTTATTTTTATGTACTGTACAATTATATATATCTTATTTTTTATTATTGAGAGAACAGGAAAAACTAATTTACTTATTCTAATATGTTTAAGTACCTATTAATTGTTTATGTATTTTTATTTTGTGAAATAAATTCTCTGATGTTAATTATGCTTTCTAAATTCTTATTTCTAGCTTTTTTATTAGTAGATAATCTAATTAACAAATGTTTAACGTGTAACAAATCATGAAAAAAAAATTAGAAAAAATTCCACCATAATCGATATCATTATCCTATATTATACGCAGTTAATCTTGAATAATTTAAAGTGATATTTAGCATTTAACGTTTGTTAAAGTGTGTAATTTATTTTTCTTTATTTTTTCAAAGGAAAAGAGTTTAAAATACCTATTTATTTAATTGGTGTAGATAATAAAGAAGAGTAATAAAAATTCCATTTGATAATTACCTTTAATGTCTAGAAAGTGGTAACCTTTCTCACCAGAACCAACATCATTGACTGCTGAACAGCTATAATTTCCTTCGTGATGTAAATCTGCATCATCAATTATTAAAGTTTTATTATTTGTATCTAAAACTTCTCCATCTAATTCCCAATAATACGATTCAGCTTCTGGTAGACCCAATTCTTCGACTTCACAAGTTAAATTTACAGATTCACCCCTCTTTGTTGGTTCCCCTTCTTCTATAATATCGGCTTCTCCAGGAAGATCTTCAAAATAAAAATGTCAGTTTTAAATTATCTTAATTATATTTTCTTTAATTTAATTTGTTTTCTAAATATAAAAGCATAAAATATACCATTAAATATGGATTAAAATATTTTTTGTGTATGGAAGATGCTGGAAAATAGAATGAATCTTCTGATGCATTCACTAGAAAATGGATTTAATTTAATTAAGTTATCGATCATGTCTGGTTTTTAGAAAATACGAATGAAATTTACTAATCCTTCATTGGTTTTTTAGAAAAATGAAGCTGAAGATAGTAATTATTCGTATCCTATTTTTTTCTTATATTTTAAAAATAAAATTTAAATAAATAATACATTTTTTAAATTAAACAATTAAAATTAAGCAATAAAATTTTCTTATTTTCTCAAAAATTTTATAAATCAAGTTACAAAACTCTTAGTTTTAGTCGATGTCACTTTAGTAGATCTCGAGCTACTGGTTGGATTCCCTTACTGCAAAATAATAATGACTTGACTATTCAACTTAAAGATTCCGTATTCTGACTTAATAAAATACAGTCAAACCCTTGAACAACGTCCATTGACGGAACATAAGTGGCCGCTGTTCAGAGGTGGTCATTATTAAAGGTTCGACTGTATGTCTGAATAAAATTTTTGAATATACTGTATATATATTTTTTGTTAGATTGTAGGTAAACTTTTATTGAATTTTTCTGATAAGAAAAAGTTATTGAAGATGTTAACTTGATGGAAATAAATAAACGGATTGTAAAAGAAATTCTGACCAAATTACATAGATTTATGTTCCTAAACGTGATAATAACTCAGGTTACTATCAGGCTAAGGGCATTAATCTGGAGGAATGTAAGGGTCTATCAGGTTTTATTCGAAGTAAAACTCAAGATAAAGATAAGGTATAGTTTGAGTTAGCTGTAAAATATGGTATATTTAATTTTTATATATGTTATATTACAAATATATCATTTATTATTATTGTTTTTATCTTTTTAAAAGTTGTTTATCTGTTGATTTTTCTATAGATGAATGCATCTACAGATCACATTTATGCACTTTTTTCTATAAAAATATAAAATTTAATTTAAAATATATTATATTTATCATATAAAATTATTTTTTAATCACAAATAAGGTTTTTTTGCATATATTATCATTTAAAATATGATAATTTGAGTGGAAGTGGACAAGAATTAAGCATTTCAAGATAAAATTTGAAATGAATATATTAAACCAAAATGATTTATTTTCATTTATATTATGAAATAATATAATTTAAGTTAATTTAGTTAAATAGAAAGTTTACTACAATTTATTTTACTTTTTTTTAAAGTTATGACTGAGTCATGATAATGGTAGAAAGATATACTTTGCAAAACTTTATAGATTTTCGTTTAAAGTAGACAAACAAGAGTAGGGAGGGAAAAAATAATATTACAGATGTCGAAAAGTCAAAAATTTCCCTCGGAACAAAAGCACATTAATTCTATATATCAACTACAAACATTGTATATAAGAATTTCTTCATAGTAAATTAAACAGATTCTCGGAAATTGCTTTATTATAAATTGTTGTAAATGTGAAACGATGAATCTACCAATGGATTCAGAAAGGTAAAAGTTAATCAAATACCTGAGAAAAATGAGGGGGGAAAAAACAGTCATCAACACTAACATTGTTCTCTATCAAATGCCACCTTTATCGACGATTGTATATATTCTAAAGTAATGGGAATAAGTAATTTGCTTCGTAACTATGTTAATTTATCACGGAGAATGACTCGTTACAACAAATCATCCATTGAGAAAATTATCAGTTTAGGAAGTTTCCAACTGAAACAATAAGTTGTTACATTATTCTAGCTGAATGTAAGTAACTTTGGCTTTATAATATGGCGTGAATATTTGCTATAGATGAAGAATTCAATGAGGAATATATTGTGTAATAGTAAATTATCATCATTATCAATATTTATTAATTATTTTTTTGAAGTGTTGGGAAGATTATAAAGAAGTTTAAACGTGAAAATATATGAAAATTAATATAATAATCAAAAGTGAAAGGCTTGCAGATGTTAGGAGCGTTAATTTGGAGATAATATATAAGAATATTTAAATCANTTGCAGATGTTAGGAGCGTTAATTTGGAGATAATATATGTATATATATATATATAAAATATCGATCTTGGGATAAATTTAATTATTTTTTCAACAAGTGAAACGACATTTATATAACAAAAACATCAATAAATGTAATTAGTAACGTATAAAACAATCTAAACTTGATTACTAGAAGCAATTCTTGTTCATAGTTGCTATTACTCAACAAATATATAATAAATAAAAACTAAAATTTATAATTTTATTTTTACTTTTTTACTGTAAAAATGGCCATTAAATGGAGTAAATCAAAGGAAACAAGCATTTATTATTATTATTGTCATTTAAAATTTTTAAATATTTTACAGAGAAATTGTGATAATTGTAATAAGACCAAATTTAAATTATTTGGTAAATTATTTTTAAAATTTAATAATAAATTAATTTTTAGCAAATTTACTACAGGAAAAAACTCATTTTAACTGAAATTTTCTCCTTATAATCGCTATTAAAATGAGTTTCTTTATTAAGACATCCTTTGTAAATGGAATGGACCTTGATTCCGTAGTTACGATCATTATTTTATTCAAACGTTAACTTATATTTATTATATAATTACTGAATGATAAAATGCTTAAGAAAGAAGCATATTTAATTGAAAATTCTCGATAATAATAAAAAAATTAAATTAAAAATATATTGAAAATTATCAATACTTTGTTCTTCTTTTGTAATCAATTATCATTATTATTATTTTATTTAATATTTTGCATAACTTTTATTAATTTTAATATTAAAATGACAAAAATAATAGAAATAGAAAAATACTACATCACCAATTTAAGGTCGTGTAACATCAATATCAAGAGAATAAACTATGAAGTTGACTGTGTGACGTCAATGGAAACTGAATGACGTCATAAAACATGATAACGACCAATAAAGTAGTTAGGAATGATTATAAAATGGCTTTAATAATACTTTATATTGTCAAACATTTAGTTTAAAGATTGTAGAAGACAGAGCGGTTCAGTGATCCTGTAAAAGTTTGAAGCGTTGTTTTTGATTTCAAAATAACACAAAAGATGTTATCGTCACAATGAAATAACACATTAATGTATAGAGAATAATCTTTTGCATCTTGAAATATTCGCTTGAAAGCACAATTATCACAATAAAATGTAATGATCTGTATAAATGTCCTGCTTAATTTTAAGTTACAAGATGCGAAAATTATATTAAATTAACTTTCATTATTAACATTTATTTAATTAATGAATAGATAATATACAAAAAATAATAATAATAAGTTGTAATTATTTTATTTTTATGTACTGTACAATTATATATATCTTATTTTTTATTATTGTATAAACCTAAATTATTTTACTTTTTTTTAAAGTTATGACTGAGTCATGATAATGGTAGAAAGATATACTTTGCAAAACTTTATAGATTTTCGTTTAAAGTAGACAAACAAGAGTAGGGAGGGAAAAAATAATATTACAGATGTCGAAAAGTCAAAAATTTCCCTCGGAACAAAAGCACATTAATTCTATATATCAACTACAAACATTGTATATAAGAATTTCTTCATAGTAAATTAAACAGATTCTCGGAAATTGCTTTATTATAAATTGTTGTAAATGTGAAACGATGAATCTACCAATGGATTCAGAAAGGTAAAAGTTAATCAAATACCTGAGAAAAATGAGGGGGGAAAAAACAGTCATCAACACTAACATTGTTCTCTATCAAATGCCACCTTTATCGACGATTGTATATATTCTAAAGTAATGGGAATAAGTAATTTGCTTCGTAACTATGTTAATTTATCACGGAGAATGACTCGTTACAACAAATCATCCATTGAGAAAATTATCAGTTTAGGAAGTTTCCAACTGAAACAATAAGTTGTTACATTATTCTAGCTGAATGTAAGTAACTTTGGCTTTATAATATGGCGTGAATATTTGCTATAGATGAAGAATTCAATGAGGAATATATTGTGTAATAGTAAATTATCATCATTATCAATATTTATTAATTATTTTTTNGACCAATAAAGTAGTTAGGAATGATTATAAAATGGCTTTAATAATACTTTATATTGTCAAACATTTAGTTTAAAGATTGTAGAAGACAGAGCGGTTCAGTGATCCTGTAAAAGTTTGAAGCGTTGTTTTTGATTTCAAAATAACACAAAAGATGTTATCGTCACAATGAAATAACACATTAATGTATAGAGAATAATCTTTTGCATCTTGAAATATTCGCTTGAAAGCACAATTATCACAATAAAATGTAATGATCTGTATAAATGTCCTGCTTAATTTTAAGTTACAAGATGCGAAAATTATATTAAATTAACTTTCATTATTAACATTTATTTAATTAATGAATAGATAATATACAAAAAATAATAATAATAAGTTGTAATTATTTTATTTTTATGTACTGTACAATTATATATATCTTATTTTTTATTATTGAGAGAACAGGAAAAACTAATTTACTTATTCTAATATGTTTAAGTACCTATTAATTGTTTATGTATTTTTATTTTGTGAAATAAATTCTCTGATGTTAATTATGCTTTCTAAATTCTTATTTCTAGCTTTTTTATTAGTAGATAATCTAATTAACAAATGTTTAACGTGTAACAAATCATGAAAAAAAAATTAGAAAAAATTCCACCATAATCGATATCATTATCCTATATTATACGCAGTTAATCTTGAATAATTTAAAGTGATATTTAGCATTTAACGTTTGTTAAAGTGTGTAATTTATTTTTCTTTATTTATATATAAATTTATCTTAAAAATAAAAATTCAATAATTTAAATGGAGGAAACTTACAATGAACAATCAATTCTTCATTTTCGGATCTGTTACCCCATCCAGCAGCATTTTCAGCTTCACAAGAATAATTTCCAGAAAAATTTCTTGTAATTTCCATCCATGATATCTTTTTATCGGTTACTTCATTTAAAAATTCATCGTTTTTATACCAACGAATTCTTAATAAATTTTGAGGATTTCCACCAATAATCTCGCAAAATAATGAAACTTTTGCGCTATCTCTTTCATTTATTACTGATGGTGATATTACTACTTCCACTTCTGGAGGATCTGAAAATTATACTTGAAAATTTAAACTATAAAAAAGAAAAATATAATATATATAAAATGTTTAGATAATAGGCTATATAAATATTTTCCTGAATTAAGTAACTGTACAGTACAGTAAACGGTTTAGAAATGTTTCCCCTTTAGAATTTAAAATAATTAATGAAATTAATTGTAATAATTCTTTTAAAAAACATGATTCATTAACACGAGGTATCAGCACATGAATAGTCATAATTATGCCCATTGTTCGAGGGCATAACCATAATAAAATTGATGTGGGCAAGAGATGGAAAATGATGCTTCGTCCCTTACTACCCATGATAAATTACGAGGTCTGGACCACAATGGGTTTGACCAGCATGGTAAAAGATGGGAACGATACCCCTACTGGTATTGCCCATGATTAATTATAGGGTCAGAATCGATTTCGAACCTAGATCTTTCACGATGGTCGACTATCTTACAGCGCGGTCATCTGACTGACCTTCAAAAGTAAAATAAAATAAATCAAAATAAGATTTTAATTGTAAAAAAATATTTAAAAAATTGTCTAAAAATCATCAAGATTATTATTATTTACTAATATTTCAAATATGAGTCTAATTTCTACACTTCTTCAAAAAATGAAACTTTAATTTAAAAATTCATAAAAATTTATACTAAAGATTAATAATTATACAAAAATACGGGTCCAAATACAATACAATACATATTTCGAAAGATTTCTGAAATTAATTTTAATTTTAGCAATTTTTTAAAATTTTATTTACTTATTTTTTGAAGAAATAGCGAACGAGATAACTTTTTATATCTATTGAATTTAATTATGAAAATATTATTATACTTATTCTAAATTATACGCTTACATAAAACAGTAAGTTTGACCGAATTTGACGAATTTCCTCTGCCAATGGAATTAGTTAAAGAGCAAGTGTATATTCCTCTATCATTTCTATCAACAGAGAGTATCGTTAGAGTTGGCATAGTCGTGTTACTAGTTGAATATTTAGTCGAGTCCGATAGAGGAAGTTCTTTTCCATCTTTATACCAATCGATATCGAGAATTGTTTCAGGATTCGCTTCGTACGAACAAGTAAAGACAGCCTCCGTTGTTTCGTTGACTATAATACCTTTTTCAGGTTCGATCACTACCGCTGGAGGATCTGAAAAGATTTATTGAATGTTAGGTTAAACAATGTTTGTTTTCACATAGGATTAGCATACATCTATCTAGTTCTTTGCATTCCAAACAAGATTATAAAAGAAAATTTCTATTCAAATTCCATTTTAAATTTTAATAAAGTGGTATGTAACGCTCCATTTTCTTCTTCTTCTTCTTTTTTTTTTTTATTCTTGGAAACTCAATTCTAACCGTCCTTACTAATATAGAAACAAATCTAACTTTAAATAAATTATTTTATATTAAAAATGTAAGCAGGTAAGTCTATATTTCTGGCTCAAAATCATTGTTTCGCATCAGTAGAAGAGGTGATTTCGGATGGTGCATCAGGCAATTTGAAGAGAAAAGTGGAAGAACTAACATTCTTTTATATAAATTGTTTTCTCTTTCTTTACGTTATTTTTTCTTCAGAATTTAGAAAATATTCGTTAAGCTACATTCCAAATATAATAAATTTATTACCTCAACATTTTTTTTTATTTTTGTGAATTAAAGTTTAACTGTGTTTACGCTATTTATACAATAGAAAATCAATGTAGTGTTATATATTTTTTTATACGTTAAAAGTATAATATTTTTATAAAATTATTCTGTTTATTTTTTAAAATTATTTAGTAAATAAAATTATGAAACTTGCATAATAAAAAGCCATAAAAATTCTTATTTTTATATATTTATGATAAAAAAATAATAATAAATAAATAAAAATT
>NW_019384920.1:144049-146417 GCF_000671375.1 Centruroides sculpturatus | reverse complement strand
TAATAAATATAAAAATTAATTTAGAAAGTCGCAATAGAGTAGTAGTAAATAAATTATATTTTTTAAGTTGAAAAAATTATAAATAAATGTAAAAATATTTTTAAAACTTAAAAAATAACATAAAATTTAAAATTTCAATTTTAATGCAATTTTTTATGAAATTTCTAAATATAAACTCATTAACCTTATTATGTATATAACGCATTAAAACGAAATATTTATAATATTAATAATAAATTTAAGATAAAATATATTATTAAAAAATTTTAAAGTTATAATTAAAACTTCTATCATTAATAAAAATAAAGCAGAATAATATATTTTAAATTAATTTAATTAGAATGCGAGATTTTAATTGTTGTTTACAGTATCATTTACTTTATATAAAGTTTTTTATTTTCTAAATTTCTAGAGAATTATTTAAATTTTTAATAAGTTTTAAAAGAAAAAATTCCTTTATTTTTCAAATTAACTCTAATTTATTTCTGTAAAGGAAGATTTAAAAAATTTCTTTAGTTTTGATTGATATCATTTAATTATTATTATGTTTTATGCATTATATTTTAATAAAATTATTATCAAAGAAATTTGTTTTGTAATTATTTATATAGCAGAGAATAATCCATTATAGTCTACTTTGTACAAATATATTTACATACGCTAATTCTATTGATTATATTTGATGCCTTGGAGCATTCATTGACAATTATCAACATTGACTTTCTGAATGATTCCAATTAATTTCCTTAGAGATTTGCTTAAAATTCATAAGATATTTAATAATTTATACAAATTAAAAAATAAGAAATAAATAAAACTAAGTAATAAATTTAAGAATTGAATAATTTTTAAAAAAATATTCATTATAAAAGACTTTTGTTGAGTTGTATTCAGGCTTTAAAGTATCTAACGAATTAAATTTTATTAGAAAAATTTGGAAGAATACTTTGACTAAATAAAAACTAGAAATCAATGAGTAGATTTTTTGGAAAAAAGATATAAAAGAATGCGAATCATGAAATTCTATCCAAGATTCCTTAAGGAAAATGAAAATTTATGTGTTGCTGTCTGGCCAACAACGTACATTCAAGTAAATAATTCGTCAAATGTCAGAAAGTTTAGCTATTTGAATTACAAGCCGTTCGATTATTCTGAATTTTGAAATAATTCAGTAATTTATCTTAATATTATCAATTAATATATTAAAATTAAGTCTGAAGTGCGCGAATGTGGTCGAACCCACCTCTTATAGACAATTTTCTGCCAAAAATAGAAAATGTTTGGACTTGATATAGGCTAAGTAAAAACCTGTGATCGTATAGACTACACCAAAAGTCACGGGTTCTATTCACATAGAATTCAAGTCTAACTTTTAAATTAATTTTAAGTTGAGTAATTTGAATTAGAAAATAAAATTATAAACGAACTGCTTTTATAATATTGAATTTAATTAATTCATCGATAACTACCCAGTAAACAAATGGCACAAAAGGTACAAGTTTTAAGTTATAAATTACATGCAATGATCCGAACCTACGTTTAACTTAATACAAAAAATAGAAAATAATGTCCAGTCTCAAGATAAATCGAATTTATGATCATTTCCCAAAAAGTCATGGGTTCGATTCCCATAGGATCCAAGCATATGTTTCTCAATCCTATTGATCCTATGTATTTTCCTTACTATTTATGAATAGATGAATCACTTAAGAAACAAATTATTCAATTAAAAATTGTTTAAAAATAAGTAAGTTTGAATAAAGAACTTATCGAAAAGATCACAAATCTATTTTCATGTATATATTAATTTAAATTAAATTTTATGGTCCATTGTTAAATAACGAAATTTCTTATATGAAAACAATTACATCCAATCATTTATGGAATAAAGAAAAATATTTACAGTAGAATGATCAGTGACCACAGAAAAGCTATGAAACGATCCTAATATTTGATAGATGAATGTAGAAGAGTTATCAAATTGAGAATTATTATATATAAAATCGTTTATGTCAATTATTCTCATAACTATATAATTAAGCTAAATATGTAAAAATTTCATATTTCCACATAAAAATCCTGATAATAAATTAAGAATTTTATTTAAAAATTAGTTAAAAATTTAAGTTTTTATTAAATTTTTCGATAATGTAGAGTAATAATTAAACAAAAATATTTAAAAACAAAATAAAAATATGGTAATAAAATATGAATTTTTATATTAATATATACATAAAATTCTCATATATTATTATTATTAATGTATTAAATTTAAATAAATAAAAATTTATTTCGGAAAAATTTTATTATAACCAATAAAAAATAATGCTTAATTTGCATATTATTCTGAGAAAATAAAAAATTCCCC
>NW_019384920.1:137866-143959 GCF_000671375.1 Centruroides sculpturatus | reverse complement strand
AAATATTAATTAGTTTCGATTATAATAATAAAATATCATTTTTTTATTTTAATTAAATTATTAACAAACCTATTTTAGATTATTTTTTAAAATAATTAACCAACCAACAGATGATTAAAAAATCAAATTTATATTTAATTAATTTATAAAGATTATATAATGAATTTTAAATTAAATAAAAATAGAAGAAAGTCTTACATTCAACTTCAATACTAAAAGATTCTAGTAATGGTTCTTCTTTAATTAAATCATTTGATCCCTCACAATAAAATATTCCTTTATGATCGAATTTTGTAACTTCAATTTCTAATTCGCTTATCGTACGATAAGTATTATCTGGCATTTTTTCAGTTTCGGATTCAGGTGAAGGAATCAAAACATTCGATTCATTATACCACGTGATTTCGGCAGCTGGTTTGGCCCCTTCGACAGTACAATTCAATGAAATGATATCACCTTCTTGAACTGGTTCCGTTGGTCCTGATATTTCTAACGATATTGGTTTAACTAAACAATAAAAATAAAATAATAAAATTCTGAGAAAATATAGAAATAAAAATGAATTATTTATCATAAAGTATTTTATTTTATTTTTAAAAAATTCTAGTAAAAATCGTTCGTGTATTATCCCTTAAATCCTATAGTAAACTTCATTAATCATGAATATGATCGAGTGTATAATAGTTGTGAAATTTAATATTCTAAACACATCTATTATATTTATTATGCACTGAATAAGTGTAAGTATTCATTTTATTTTAATTTATGGTTTCTTATTCACTTTAAATTTCTATTTTTAATGTTCGAAAGTTATCAGAAATGATAGATGCTTCTTATCTAGAATCGAAACTAAAAAAAGAAGAAGAAAAAGAATCTATATAAAGAGTATTGTTTGAAATAAATTCCTTTGGTATGGTATTTTCTTTTGAGGAATTCTATTTCATCCGCAATCATTAATTTCATCAACTTTGTTTCATCGATAAACTGTTTTCGGTTGACAATCTTCTTTCTTGAGATTCCAAGACGATGTATTGCTATACCGATAAGATCGAAAAATACAAGCTTAAAGGCAAATCTCTACTATCAACTAGGGTTTGTTTGAGGATTGTTTTAAGATTTTTAATAATTATTACTCACTTTTATTATAAAAACCTATCTTACATCTAAATTTCCTACGTTAGTGTATGCTCGATGAATTGAATATATATACTGTATATATAAATTTTGGATACTAGATAAGAAACTACTCCAGTGTTTTGACTCTTGGGGAGTTAACGAGATAAAACGGGTGAAAAGAGAAGAATAGAAAAGGTGCAGAAAGCGAAGAAGGCAACACTTGCATGGAGATCTACTCCAAAAGGCCAATGAATCTGTTGATATGTACTGTGGCCTGCTGGCAGGATGTCTTCAGCGATAAGGAAAGGTGCGAGTGTCACCTAAGAACTGATGGCAGTACAGCCAGAGCGAGAACACTGCTAAAAGTAAAAGCTTGTCATAGGGCGAGAAGAATCTGGATAGATGCCCAAAGTGACCATATCTAGGTTGGTTTGAAGACTCTAGGGAGGAGAAATCCTGAGTGTACATGAATAGAACTGTGTACAAATCCAAAGAAGTGATAAAACTAACGAAGGAAAGTTAAGGTCTGTGTAGAAAAATTGAAAGAATTATGGAAATGTTTGTTGAATATTCCCACTAAATTGTCCTTTAGAATTTTCAGAGTATTTTAAGGTGATTTGTAGGGTATAATTCCTTATAATTCTTTTTTATGTCCAGGAAATTCAGAAAAATTTAGAATTAATAATTTTAATATTGTATTAAGAAAAATATATGAGTATTATATTTTATTAATTGAAATTCCCAGAGTCGGCTACTTTGATTCAGCTTCATGAGGCTTTTTTAGAAAATATATTAAAATATTCTTTCAATTTTTTTTTGGTAATGAATTTCAAGCAATTTTTCCGAAAAAAAAATTGAAATCAAGTTGAATTTCACTAAAAATAAAAAAATATTTATATATATTCTGTAAGGAAGCCTCTGAAACAAGAGCAAGAAGTTCCCATAAAAAAGTATTTTAAAAATATAAAAATAAATTAATATATTTCATATATCATTTAACTAAATTTTATTTATAAATTTAAATTTATTAAAAATTTCTATTTTTATAGAAATTTTTCTATAAAATGTGTATAAACCAAATTAACTGTGTATAACTGTGTATAAACCAATTTATACACAGTTTTGCATTTTCATCGTACAAAACTATTATCCAGAATAATTGCTAGAAATTATTTAAAAATGAAATGTCGACAATATATAAAAATTTATGTATAAAAATGTAAGACAAAATATTTAAATTTTATTCTAAAAAATTAATAAAGTTTTGAAGATTACAACCATTGAAATTGAATTTTTATAATTAACTTTATTGTAAAGGGAATTAAAGAAGACGACTCAACAATACTCAATCGATTATTATTGAGAAATTCCTTGATATCCAATTCACTAATTTCATCAACTGTATCTTATAGATCCAAAAAAAAGCACTAGAAAGTTAATCAAATCAAATATAAAAATGTACAAAAAAATATTATCATTATTATTACTATCATTATTAATATTTTTGTTTATTATATGTATTATTAATGATAATAATAATAAATTGTAGTAATACTTTAATAATTATTTTCTAGTATTAAAAGCTTTTTAAAAACAATATTTGTNCTCAATATTTTATATGAAAAATTTCTGTTTTTGAAATGGAAAATATATTTTAATTACTTAAACTTTTATTTAAACTTTAAAAGTTTATTTTTGATTCAATTTTATAGAAATTAAAATTTATTTACGGACATTCCGTAAAAGAAGTCAATAAATACTTTAAAGATAAACAATATAAATAAAGATATTGTAAATAAATTGAAAAATTATTAAAAAGTATTTTTTAAATCAATTTTTAAATAATAAATTGAATTTATTGAATTTAATACATTTGTTATTACATATTGTTTATTAAATCTACAGTTATTTGTTTAAAAATGTTTAGATTTTCAAATTCACTATCAGCATTAATGTATTTGAAAGACAGAAACAGTACAAACGTCATTGCTGATTTTGTTGACAATCAAACAGTTGAAATATATCAAAAGAGCAAACAAGATTATTCTAGAGAAAATGGCAATGATGGAACTAAAAGAAAGGCAAATAAGACAATATTGGAACAGAGTGATTTTAATTTAATTCTTTAAACAAAAAAAAAAACAAAAAATTAATTCACAGAATTGTTCTCATACAGTACATTGTCCATTCATAGGATATGTCTATATTTTGATAGCTGCAAAGAGATTTTAGTGTTTTCCAATGATATAATTGGAATAAATATTTAATTAATCATCAAAAACTTTATCAATTCAAATTATTCTCAAGCTAATTATGATTATATTAATGAAATTTCCATTAAAATTTAAATAAAAAATTGGTTCCATATTTATAATATCAAATTGGTTCCAATTTATAATATCAAATTCATAAAATTTTTATTTTGGTTTACTTAACTTGTGGCTTGATTAACTTTTGTTTTTCTTAATTTTGATGAACATTTCATTAATATAGTTAGCATATATTTTAAAAAACTATATTAGTGAAACCTTCATCAAAATTAATTAAAACAAAACTTTGCTTATATAACTTTCATTCATTAACTAAAAAATTTCATTTAAACTTCATTTAACCATAAAATATAAATTTAAAATTATAAAACTAATATTTGAAAATAATACACTTTAAGAGAAATTGAAAGTGTTAAAATATAAATTTTATTTCAGAAAACTGAGATTTAATTTTCTTTATTTAATCTTTACAATTTGAGGTTTCAGGTTTCTTTATTCAAATATTAAAAACATTAGTTAGTTAATTGAATTTTTAAATATTTGAGATGTAAAATTTTTATATAATTCAAATGTAACAGGAAATATAAGTGATATAACAATATAAAAATGAACTGAAGACAATTTTAAATGCTATTTTATGTAATTCCAAATAATTGGATACCTAAATTAAGTTTAAAACACATTAAATTAATTTTTAAAAAATAAATCTTCCTAAGTATTTAAGTATATAAAAAAATATTTCGTATAGGCTCCTAATGTTCATATTCTTTTTTTCTGGTGAATTTTTGATGAAAGAAAATGATTTCCTTACCGTTTAAATCAACTTCAACCCAGCTTTCGAGTGGTTTATCGAGAGCTTCGTTTTCAACTCGACACATTAATCTGGTTCCAATATCATCCCTACTAAGAGTTAAATCAATGGAGGATTTAATGTCCTTTGATCCATAACTGTTGTTGGTGTATGATATATCAGAATCTAAGCTTTCATCATCTTTCCACCATGTGACTTTTGCGGTCGGTTTACCTCCCTGCGATTCACAATCTAAAGAAAGAACTGATTTTTCTTGAAAAGGACCTATTATAGTACCATGCTCTATCAACTTGTCTTCGTGTTGAATTTCTGGAGGACTTGGTCGAACTAAAAATTTAAATTCGATAAATATATGTTATGAATAAATGAAAAAAAATTTAATTATAAATCTAATAATTGTCTTTAAAGTTTAATAGAATTAAATTTGTATTTTTTTTAATCTATGATATTAAAATATTTAATCATTATTAAAGCAGATATATAGCTCTACACTTAAAGTATTTGATGTTATTTCTTGATTTTTAATTAATTTTAAAAATTAATACAGTAATAAGAAAAATAAAGCCTGGAGCATTTTAAACATATGCAGATTTTCTTTCGTTTTTTTTTAAATTTAAAATTAAAAAATATATATTTTTAAAAAAAATTACGTTTGATGGATTATTTAAATAGGAAAAATGTCATATTGCAGCAGTTTTTCAAGAGATAATTTTTCTTTCGATCATTTAAAATAATTTAATTTAATTATCAATAAAATTAAATGAGAAAATATATAGAGTAAAAGGGCAATTATCATTTCATTGCTTCGAATAATCGAATTGGGTACTTAGTTTTAGTTTAAATGTGATAAATTTCAAATAAACCATGATAAATTTCGTAATAGATTGCAATAGAAAATTTGGAGTTAATTACGGGGATGAACCAATAATTTAATTCTGCCAACCATTCCTCTTCAACTGATAGTAACAACGTTGAATCATGGTTATGTTCGCCTTTAATCGTTTCGTAGCCCATTTAAAAGTCCACTTTTTGGAATACAGATAAAGGATGACAGGTATTGAAAAGGAAGACATAATTAAATGTATCCATAAAATGATCTATTTGTTTAAAAAGTGATTTACATGACACAGGCCCATTAACAAATGCTAGAATTTTTCTTATCGATCAACTATCAAATACTCGGTTCTTGCTGCTATCTCGAGCCGAGAGTACTCATCGATTCCTCTTATCTTACCACTTGTCAAAATTAACAAACCCATCTCAAAGAGTTATGGGCCAAAGATTAATGACCCTCCCGGTTATGAATGAAGGTTCGATTTACTCTTACCCTGTATTATTAAGGATGAGAAAGTTAGAGAAGGACAAGGTTTTGTATAGGTGACGTCACAGCGATAAGATCCTTCGTCTTCAATTCTAAGATAAGATATTCGAAGGTACGCTGATGAGTCGTTCATGAAAAATTTTGCTTTATCTGGAAAAGCCAGTTCTTGAAGTCCTTTCTCCATTCTACCTCCATCGTTGAAATATATACGTTTCCACTCATTCGAAATTTCTTTTGCCCAAGTTGTATAAAAAACTTCGCCACATTTTTCAACGTCCACTTCACATGGCAATTCTGCAGAACTACCTAATATACCAATGACTTTTTTCCCTTTACCTAGAAGAAAAAATAAACAGAATTTACAAATAATTCTATTTACTTACATTTTTCTGCTTTTAGACTATTAGATTTATAATAACTTTGTAAAAATATCAGAAAATTGAAATTTTTTATGATGCTGCTATAAATTTCATTACATTTACAGTGTTATAGATTTAAATAAATAATATTGCGATTTTTCGTATTTTTGTCTTATTATTATTATTATTATTTTTTATATAATTCTAAATTTAATT
>NW_019384920.1:59009-136865 GCF_000671375.1 Centruroides sculpturatus | reverse complement strand
TTTATATAATTCTAAATTTAATTTAAATTCATAAAATTATATTTATAAAATATTCATAAAAAATACAAAATTGAATATTTTTATGAATAAAATTGTAAATTTTACTTCATTTACAGCACTGTAGACAAAAATAGAAAATATATAAAATTACAGCTGTAAATAAAATTATGTAATTGAAAATTTAAATTTAAAAATGTTGTAAATGAAAATCCACTACCTGTAATTTTATGAAATTTTTTTTACAGCAATATAAATTAATTTAAACTCACAAAATTAAATTTTCAGAAAACCTTACACAAAAATCTAAACCTCTAAATAACGGTCACTGATGGAAATTAAAGAAAGAAAATGCCGTTGTTCGGAGGTTAATTAGTAAGCACGTAGAAAAGAAATCTTTCTGAAAAATTGACCGACGTTTACGGATGTCCGCTGTTTGGAGGTGGTCGTAAGTGGAGGTTCGACTGTATTATAGTTTTAATAAGAACTTATTCCTGTAAATTCTATTTAATTCACAGTATTGTGAATGAATGGTTAAAATTTAAAGTATTTGAAAATTGAAACATTTGATTTACAGTACTGTAAGTTTTATTTTATTTACAATATATTGCACTTATATATAAACTGTATAAACCGGACCGGAATTGCATGGCACTGAATATTTTTTCTGGTCTGAAAGGTTTCCGTTTTGAAAGGATTTTTTAACACACAAAATCATTCAATTCCGATAAATTATTTCCATTTAGGCAAGTTTCAGTTTATTTCAGGTTCCGTCTTGGACAGGTTTTACTATATATACATACGTACAGTACATACATACAATATTGCAAATACAGGATTATATATATATATAATACTGTATATGAATATATATATATATATATATATATACATACATAAAAATAAATACATACATGTCTATATATAGATCAAGCTCTGAATTNTAATGATTCAATCAATCAATATATAATGGAATTTGTATTAAGAAATTTACGTAAAAAATTAAAAATTTTAATATAAATTTATATTTAAATTGGTTTATATTATATTTTCGTTATAAATTACAATTTTATATATAATTGTAATAAATATATAAAAACACTTAAATATGCATAAAAGTTCAAAATTTTGACAATTTACATTATGTTTACAATAATTAAGATATTTTTGAGTAATTGTAAATAACTTTAAAGTATTTCCCGTTTACATAAATAAAATAAATTCATTAAAAATTAAGAATAAAATTTAATTAAACTTTTCCAAAATATAATTAAATGGTACAACATTGCATTAAATTTCATCGTGAATTCAAAAATTTATTGAATCTCTGCGTTGCTGACTGTTAATTGACTTACTTAAAAAATGAAAAAATAAAAGAAAAAAGAAAAAATAATTAAAAGTTTAACTGATTCAACTTTAATAAAAATTCTTAACTTTAAACTTTCCTTAATAGAATTTATAAAGCATTTTGTAAATTCTCACTGTAATGAAGGGAAGTAATTCACGAGATATTCACCTCTAAAAATCTTAAGTTTTCGACTAATTTTGGAATTATTTTAATATATTTTTTTTAACTTAATACTTTTTAATATAATATTTATTTAAAAAAACAATTTTCGATCACGTGTTTCAGGTTTAAAAATTATATTAAATTGTAATATCGTGATTATATTTTTATCTACCGTAAAATTTAAAAAAAAAATACTGTTAATCAACTAATATACAGAAGACCCTCGGTATAGTGAACTTTCAAAGGATAAGCTAAATCATTCACTATATTTAGAGTTTACTATATAGAGAGCAGCAAGAATATTCGTTTAATGTTAATGAAGAATAGCAAGAACATAGAAAATTATTTACTATATCGAGTGGTCAAAAATCAAGAGTCTACAGTGAAATCTCGATATAATACCCCTAAATAACGCCTCCCTCGATTTGACGTTAATTTAAGAGACAAGAAAACGTTGGGTTAAATCGAGATTTCATAGTGCATATATTTTTAAACTAAAATTTAAAACTAGAATTTCATGTTATTGTACTGTACATTTACATGATAAAAATCTTAGAATATTTAAATTCCGAATTCTATTCTAAGTCTAGAAATTTGGAACAGATTACAAACTCTGTATATAGAAAGCAATCTTGATTAAAAAAAAGAAGAAAAACTTCAAAGAATTTTGCAATATTTTTGTAATTGATACACAGCAGATTGTATTGACTACTCATATATCAAGAAAATATTTAAAACTATCAAAGCAATTCTATTTTAAATCTCATTTAAAACATTTATTTAAAGAAACTGTTAGATATTTAATACAGATTTATATTAATTCGTAATTTTAGAAATTTAAAGAAGATGCAAGGCAAAGAATCGTAGAAATGGAGTCGCATATTAATGCTATTCGTGGTACACTTTGGTAATATGTATCTGAACTTCTTGATACAAATTTACTCAACGACCTTCGTGTTAGGAATCTTGGCAAAGTCTCTGAATACTCAGACAACTATAGAATCTGAACAAGTCAGTGGCACAGAAAAAATAAATAAATAAAAATAATATTGTAACTGGTTAAGTGATTGCTCCAGTTAAATTACAACACATCTTAATCACAGAGATTACTTTCATATTATAAATAATTTTCTTTATGTCTTCTATAAAGACATAGAGAGTTCTATAAAGATTGAGAGTTCAAGTATATCTAGAGTAAACTGTATTTTAAGTTTTAAATTTTTTAATTAAATTACAAAGAGATGGTGATAATGATGATGATCATCATCATAATTTACAATTATTTTTTAAGGAAAGAGAAAAAAACTATGTCCTAAAAATAAAGATTAATGACACAGATTAAGCTAAATAAAATCTTCCTGTTTAAAAAAATTATATAATGAAATTATATCAATTTTTTAATATGAAATATTCAAACTGCTATACTTTTATTAGAATTATAAATTATATACAACTATTACCGTTTTATATATTTTAATTTAAACTTTTAAAATAACTTTATAATACTGTAATAGAATTTTCAAAGTAATTTAACTTTCATCTGAAAAATTAATTTTGTTTCTGCATAACTTTTATAAAGTAATAATATAGAATTTGCATAGAATAAAATGTAAAGTATATATTTAAATAATATTAAATTCTGTAAATTAAATTAGCTTATTTATATTTTATGAAATAGTTAAGTATTTTAAAATAATTTCACAATTTATTAAAATGTGAATACAAAATACAACGGAAGAATTAAACATTGAAATATATAGAGTGGCCCAAAAGTCAGGTAACCGTACGAATCGCGCGAACAAATTACCCAAAGAATTTAATTTATACAATGTTGTGATTGTGTATTAATTAATGAATAGATCTCATTCGAAAAAATATCGTAAATTTTTTTAGTAATAAAGTATTTTAATAAGATGGCAATTTAGATTATATAACAGTTAACTAACTTTTGGTCCGTCCTGTAATATTTTTAGAAAATATCTTTGACTATTATTCATCCAATAATTAAAAAAAAATATGTCGCCAAATACAAATTTGAATTAATATAGCTTATTTATAATATTTATAGAATATTTATAATATATTCTTTTTAATTAATAAATAAATTAATAACCGAAGAAAATACAAAGTGAATAACGTTAATTTAAAGTGCTTCTATCATATATTTTGTAATTAAAATCGAACGTTATTCATTAATATCGAAGTAAAGATTGTCTTGGTTCTCGATAATGACAATGATATAGAGACTTCCTTAAGAGCAATCAACAGCAGTATTAAGAGCTGTATGGAAGACAATTGCGAATAAATTGATTGCGAAATTGGAGAAAACTAGCAAAAGGTTGAGATGTATTCTTATTCTAAATGAATAAAACCTTTCTCTTTGTTTTAAATGGAATAAGAATTGTGTCAAGACTTTTAATCAAATTAAAAAATAAATGTATAGTCTATGCCAGGGATGTCCAACCTGCGGCCCACTTAATATTTTTATGCCGCCCACGGCCTACTCACCCTACACATTTTTTAGATGCATTTCCATTTATTTTGGTAAAGTATGTCGCAAAAATTATTCTCAATTCAATGGATATACTTTGATGTCATAATAATGTAATTTGTTCTAGAAAACTGTTATACATATGGAGTAGTACTGTACTGTACATACTGTTGTGAACAATTCTTTCGTGCATGGAAAACATCAAAACTGCTGAAAGAAATAAGTTGAGCGATTCCAATTTAACTAACATTCTTAGAATAAAGACTAGTACCATATTGACAATATTATAAAAGGAAGGCAATGTCAAAAATCGCATTTAATTTATTTTTATTTTGTGGGAGTATAATTTTTTTTTACTGGCAATAATATATATACTGTAATTACAAAAACTACTGTATTTGTTATTAACATTTGATATTCATATTTTAAACTTTTTAAAAGCATATATGTATATAAAGTATCTTTGTGGCCCGCTGAATATACGTAAATTTCTAATTTGGGCCATTAGGAAAAAACATTGGACAACCCTGGTCTATACCATAGTACATTTTATTTTTATTTATGATAAACAATTAACTAATTGTATTAATAACAATTTTTTTATTGTTTCTGATCTTTTTTTCCGGTTGTTATATGTAATAGAGGGAAAGTATGGCGATCGGTCAAGAAAATAACTCCCCTCCCCAAGATTTGGGTTTTTTTCTGTAGATGTGGATGTTAGTGTGTGTAGAGCACGATTTTGTTCTCCACTTTAAAGCTTAATAACCTGTGCTTTTTGTCCAAAACTTCTGAAACTTTGCAGGGAAGTTTGTGTTTTAGGGGAATTGATTCTATTAAATTTTGGTGATGAAAGGTCTAGTGAGTGGGGGATATAGGAGATACATGTGTAGTACTTCGAATAGGTACGGACTTAATGAAGATTTTACAATTAAAGCATTTACAATTTTTTGTAAAACTCATCTCTATCCGGAAAATGAAACTTTTTCCATCATATACTAATTAATAATATGAAAGTTTTTAAAATAAAATCTCGTAACAGATGGCGCCATACACAATTTAAATTCCTTTGCCGGGAAAGTTACGCAACTCGTTACTGGAATATATATATATATTTTTTTGTATTTCTTTTGAATTCAAACTGTAAGTTATACTTAGGCCTATATATTTTTATTTAAACATAATCTAAATTTAATAATTAGGTATTTTTTAACATAATTAATAAATATTTAATGCAAGATATGATTGAAATGATGAAATTTTGTATGAATAATATTTAAAAAGTATTTTAAAAATTTTTACAGGTTGACCAAAAAGTTAGTTAACTGTTATATAGACTAAATTGCTGCCTTACTCAAATACTTTGTTACATAAAAAGTTTACTTGTATACAGATATATTTTTTTCAATACAGTTAATTAAAGCTAGTTTAGTCAGTATGATAAGTAATATGAATACTACTCCATACACCAACATATAGAACTAGAAGACAAGTTTGGATAATCCTGTTCTAAATGATCATATACAGTATAAGTTCCAGAGTTATCTTCTAAACTAGCCTATACGTTTCAGTAAATTTGCCCAAGTTCCTATTCAGCTACAATTAAAATAAATACGAAGAAGCCGCTACATCTACATTTACAACTATAAAACTGCTGTAAGTTACTTAACAAGGAACTTAGCAGCTTTGATGTTGCAAAATTTTTCCATATTTCCTTCCCACAATTTTTTAAGATGTGTCTTAAACAAAAATCTTTAATAAAGCTTGCATATGTTTATCAAAATCTTTAACTAAACTTATGTATATCTTTTAAATAAAACAAGTGCATCTTTAACAAAAATGTATAAAACTTAAATCAGAACAATTATATCTTTTGCAAATATACATATGTATTTGTTCAAAATAGATATATCCTTGATAAAAGTAGGGGAAGGGGGCAAGATGGAAACTACTTACCCACCCCGAACCGCGCGACGAAGCACCCAAATCTCCATGCACACAGAGACACTCGGATATCTTGTATTTATGAACGGCGACTCAGATCGGTTGGTGCCACGAAGTGACGTGTGCAAGTATTTCTTATTTCGCAGCAGATTATTATGCAATCATTGGACTTTTGTAGTGTTATTATTTATACCTACAAGGTAAGTATTACTATTTTGTTTTTATACAAAGTATCTACTAGGGATAGATTGCATGAATTGATATTTAAAGAGGGAAAAAATTCAAGGATTTTTAAAGAGTTGATATTATTATCGGCAACGGGAATTTGGGCAAGATGGAAAATTGCATTTTAGGGCAAGATGGAATAGTTTCCATGTAACAAGCGCAATTATTTTGATTTCTGTTATCAATTTATCTAACTAATTGAGGATGTAATTGTTTCTAGATGGTGAACAAGTATATAAGAAAGAGCAACAGAGGTTCTTGGACTGAAGAAACTGCAGATGGCGATGGATGAAGGTTTTGTGTATTATGTGGAGAACCATATGTGGAACCGCCCACAGATGACTGGGTACAGTGTCCAGTGTGTTGTGGTTGGGCACATGAACTATGCACAGACACAAAAGATGGATGTTTTTCGTGTGTCAATTGTAAAATGTAGGGATATCCTAGGTATTCCATCTTGCCTTCAGCGTGAGGGCAAGATGGAATTTTTTACGTTTTTACTTCATGATTCCTAATAGGTTTTATGCTTAATATTAATTATTTTTAATTACACAGTTTTTTAACCATCTAAGATCTCTGTCGAGGCTGATTAAAATAAAAGCTTTATATTATGTTGTTTTATGTTTTTTTACATCATAAAGTTAAACCTTCCATCCTGCCCTCCCTTCCCCTATATGTATTCTTAATCAAAACAGATTCACCTTTAACAAAAAAACATACTTAATATTGTTGATTAGCATGCATAATTCTTTAAATATTTGACCTAAGTATTGCAATAAAATCAAAATAGAAAAAAAAGAAAAATAAGTTTCCTCTAAGACAATTCAATTAATATTAAAAATACTAGTTTATATATTTTAAAATTTATCAATATTTACTTTATTTACACAATCATTGTTTAAACAAAAGGTATAATGAATATATATACCACGTATAACACTATTGAAAATCTTTTATTTTAATATTAAAACAGAAATTACTACAGGCAATTTATAATTAAATGTAAATAGATTTCTATTTACTTTATATTATTTAAAAATTTTACTTTAAATCAACATAAATAAAAATCAATTTTAAACAAAATATTTAATGTGAATAGTTAAAAAACAACAAAATTAAAGTTCTTTATATTCGTTTTAATGTAATAAATATTTTAAAATGTATTTTAAAAGTTTAACTAGAAATTTTCCATTTTTTATACAAATATTTAATTTTAATATACTAAATACCACTTACATTTTTAGATAAATAAATAATATTTAAAGAATATTTTGTATTCTTTAATTTTTTTTTCTAAAATTAAAAAGAAATAAAACAAATATTAATACATTCACATATCTTATATATCTTGAATTATAATTATTAAAATTAAATTAATTTAAAATTTTAATTGCTTAAAATTGTAAAATAAAGTTATATATTATTACTCTAAAGAATTCCAAATAAAGTATAGAACTCTTCAAAAGATAAATTAATACCTATTACTTCCTGCTATTTGTACAGAATTTATTTAGCTAATTCAATTAATTTTTACGTTTAATCCCTAAACTTTAAATATGTATTTTTTTAAGTTGGAAAATTCGTTTAAAAACATGATTGATTAAATTTTACCAAAATTATATAAGTTAATACTAGAGAATATCAATGTGGATATTAAAATTAAATTAACCAATAAACTAATTTATATGCTACAAATTTAATTAAAATCAATATATTAATGATTAATTACAGAAAGATTTTATTGTAATATTACCAAATATTGATAAAATAAGAATTTTATAACTTTTTTAATGAATGTCTTGAATGAATATTTTATAATTTGCAATATTAAAAACTTTTAAGATAGAAATTAATGAGAATATTTTTCTTTTCAAATATTTTATAATGCAATTGTCAGTTAATTAATTTATCTATTATTTACTATAATTTTTTGATGTTCAGAAAAGAATAATATGTTATAAATATGTATAGTTTTATTATACCTTTAAGAAATTTTAAGGTTTTATACCTTATAAATTATGTCTTATATTAAAATATACTAACATAAAATGTTATATAACTTTTTCAATTCCCATAATAAATGATAAAAAGTGTATTAATAAAAGTTATAATGATAGGTCAGTATCAAAAAAATGTAAGTATATTTTATGTAGATATAAAATACACATAAACATTATCTATATGAATTAAATGTAGCATGTTATATAAAGATATAATGCAATTTCAAAATTTATATTATTTTTTTAATAATTTTACTCTAAAAAAACTGGTTTATTCAGAAAAGATTTAAGAATTTAATTTCTTTAAAGTAATCAGAAAAAAAATATATATATATTAAAGACTCCAACTAGAATAAAACAAATCCAATTATAAAATAAAATATACAAGATATTCTTAAAACATTTACTAAGATAAAAGTAGAAATGTGATTAATAAATAAATAAATAAATAAATTTTACTTTATTTAGCAAACTATTATCAATAAATAATCTATCAATTTAGTTTAACCAGTAAAACATTTATACAACAAATAATTAAATGATTTTTAGACATAAATATAAAACTATAATTTTTCATATAATACACAAACTCAATTTATTATACATATATATATATTATAGAAATTAATATATCTATTAGAGAATTGAGTATTGTTTTTATATATCATCACCTGTAATTTAAGTTTTGAACGTTACATTAATAATCAATTGGGAAAGATGTGATATCGAACATTCCTCATTGATAATTCTATAACAATCATTGAACGAATATTACATGTTATGTTGNTTTTTTTTTTTAAATTTAGAGAAATTGAATTTTAAATAAATATTAGAGAATCAAGTGAATTTATATATATAAATTTTATATACTAAAAATATATATTTGACTAAAATGTAAAGTACAGTATTAAAAGAATTTTAGTATCAAACATAAAATATATACATATATATTTGATGAATAAATCATATGAAAAATAAAATATTGCATTGGAAAAATTCCAAATAGAAAAATCAGTGAAGTGTAAAAAATAAAATGTAGATAAAATTGGATAATGTTTAGTGGTTTTACATTTATTTTCTTTACTTTTAAATGTTAAAAGTAATGCAACAGTATGAAAGATTTATTTATATCTTTCAACTTTTATTACAAACTTCCAATATAATTCAAGAAAAATATTATTATACGATATTGTCTGAGTAAATCTATATTTAAATATGTTAAATTTATAAAATTAATATTTAATTATTATCCAGAATTTTGATGTATTTACAACTACACTTTATCTTTAAGACGGGGGAATTAACCCTTCAGTCAATAAAATATTGAATTATGAAATTAAACAAAATTAAGTGAAAAAATTTATTTTATTTATTAAACACAATTTAGAATGTTATCAAATAATTAATTGCTTTATTATTAGTTTTTAACTCAGGGTATTCATTTAATAGTTTTTTAATTATTTAATCAACATTTTCAAGTAGAATTTATCCTTAAAATTTTTAAATAATTTACAGTACAGAACAAAAAAAAAATTCTTTTAACAGGAATTGACTCATTAATCTTTGAAACTAATCATGTCCATAAAATTCCAAGACAAGATCAAAGTAGAAAAAGTATGGAAAAGTAACTCATCTCAATAAGTAATCTTATAATATATACATACATACTGTATACACACAGACATAAAATTCTAAAATTTATTATAAAATTTTTAAAAATTATCCATTTGTATTACAATATTATTTTTTCTTACGTCAGGTATTTAATTAATCAGTTTTAAGTGAATTTTTTAAGATTTTTTTTTTGCAGAGATTCTAAATCAATTTAATCAACATTGTCTTCTAGAAGAATTGATAACTTACAAGAATTTATTAAAATATTTGTTAATTAAATTAAATCATTTTAAGTATATTTATCTATTAATTAATTAAAAGAGATTAGATTATTTCTTTTATTTTTTAAACTTAGTTACTTTTTGCATGTAAAAATTCATTTTTTAAAAATCTAGAAGGGGGATAAGAAGTAAATATACCTAACTTTAATTGAAGTTTTTTTCCTTCTAAAGTCAAACTTTAACTATTTTTATAAATACATAAACTATTTATTTTGAAGTCATAAACATGTTAATGAATTAATTTTTTATGTTAATAAGAAAAAAATTCATTAGTATGTTTGTGACTTCAAAGAACACCTTAAAGCATTATTTGATTAATTAAAATCTTTACTAAATTAAGATATTTTCATTTATTTAAATTTTTTTTTATTTTTTCTTACTTCTGACTTTAATTAAAATGTTTTTAGAAAGAAAAACTCACACACACATGCATACATGTATATATACCTTTACTAAAAATTATATTTTAAACAAGCATGGCTTTAAATGTCAAATAAAGATAAAATGTATGAAATTACATATTTAATCATATTTATTTTCTATTTTTAAAACTAATTTACATTTTAATTAAACAATTCAATAGTGAAATCACTGTTTTCATTACTTAAAAAAAACTTTAAATATTTAAAGTTATTGCTTTTTTTTCTTATTTTATAGATAATTAAATTGTAAATGATCATTTCACTTTTAAATGTATATAAAATTATTGTATTTAGATTTAGATTAATGAAAAATAAAAAATAAAAGTGAAATTAATTCAGTTTTAATTCCATTGAATTTATTTACAATTAATTATTTTTAGATGTAATTAAGAAAAATTAATATTTATTATTTCGAAATCAAGAGAAATTAAAGTAAAAAATGGATAAATACTTTTATAAAAATTGATTTTCTTAGTTATGCAGCTGATCTTCACTAACCAGAAACTTTAATATAAATATATATTTAATTCTTATCAAATAAAACATAATTTGTTCTTAAATTAAGAAAAATTCATGTTTATTATTTTAAAATAAAGATAATTGAATTAAAGGTAGATAAATACTTTTATAAGAGTGTATTTCAGTGTTATGTAATTAATTTCCAGCAATGAAAACATTGCACTTAAGTCAATTAATATATATTTAATTTTTATAAAATGTCATGAAAATGTTGAATTTCTAAAAAAAAAAATCTAACAAAAATTTAAAGTATTACTTGAATAATATTTAAAATTATGTTTAGAACATATGTAAAATAAATGAGATATTGTCATTTTTGAGAAATTTAGTTGTTAATCAAAGAAATTTATTTAAGAAAAAGTGTATATACATCACCTGAATATTTTGCTTAAAGTGAGTCATTACATCATTTACTTCCTATAATTAGAACAGTTTAGAATGACAAAATAATTCATCAAATGTTCTCTTCTCCTCTTACCAATCATCCTTAGTCAATAAACTTTGATAAAATTAACTTCCCGCCTTACACGGTTATATTATTTCATATATATATATAATTTTTTTTATTATTTTCTGGTATCTGAAGAGGAAAGAGGAGAAAAAAATTAAAGTACACTCTATTAATTCCGTAACTAATAAGTAAGTGTCATCTGTACCGTTTAATCGTAACTGCATATTCAAGTGACAGTTATTAAAAATCATCCAAGCGAGCGAGAAATTCAAAAATGAAGTATCAACTTGAGTAGAAGCTATGTAAAAAAGTTTGCTTCTAGATATCCACTCATGGTTCATGTATTACAATTATAAAACTAAACAATGTAATTTTTAACGAACCAGAGTAAAAATATCAAATATAAATGTATTTTTTCTCTATTTTTTAACGTTTTTTTAAAGATAATTTACTTAAATACATTTTATGATATAAATTAAAGTATAAAATATATTATAAAAATATTTCTTAAAGATTTTTAGTATGAATCTTGAAGATCATTTACTATGGAATATTTAAATTATCGTATGCATAAAATGCTCTTATAATAAGTCTACAAATTATAAAATAATCGAAACTTAAAATGGTTAATGAATTCTAATTGTTAATAAAGAGATTTTTGGTTCCTATACTAGTAAGATCCGAACTCATGACCTTGGTACCATAAAAATTATTCCAATCAGCCAAGTTTTCGGTACAAATTTAACGTATGTTCTAACAGGAAACTCTAGTAATCATATACTAGAGGAAGATGTGGGTTCTGATCGAACTTGCAGCCAACTTTCTTTGAGGTTAAATATTTTGAACGTTATTAGTTTATTAAACTTTTAAATATTAAGAATTATTTATTTTAAAAGTTTTTGTCATTCAAACCAATTATAAAAACTGTACTGTGCATTATTATTATTAGAAAGTAAAACCTACTCAAGAGTCTAAGCTGAATCAAAGAAGGAGGTGAGGAAATTAGAAAGAAGATAAGAAAGAGCAAAGAAAATCTGAGTAGGATGCTTAGCAAGATAATGTATGGCAGAGATAGAAATATTTTTTAATAATGTAAAATTTTATTATTGAAACTATAAATAAAACTATTATAATTCAAACTAAGCATTCATAAAATATATATTTTAACAAATAATTGTGAATTTATGCTATAAAATATTGTCAAAACAAATATATTTTTAATAATAATATCAAATTCAAATCAATATTTACAGAACAAAAAAATTTAGAATTATAAAATAAAATTTATTATCCATTACTTCTTAATAATAAATATATTAAGTTTTATTTATAATTTTTTTTTATAAGGTAATATATTGATATATAAAACTGTAAAAGGATTTTTATTAGATCTATACATCAAAGGAATTTTTTTTTAAAGNAGGAATGCAAAACATAGTAACATACAGAACGGTAAGTAAATTATATTTAAGCGTAATTCATGATTTAAATATAGTAAAATTCATGAAAATATACGTTATAATATTAGAAAAATATAAAAAAGAATGTTTTAACATGGCTGAAGCACACCGTTCCACGTGTTTCAGCAGACAGAAATACATTTAAAGATGCTTTAAATGTGTTTAAGATGTCACTGCTTAATGACATTCCTTACTTATGTAATGTTAAAATATTTTAAACACGATTCAGCTTCGATGTATATCATCAACACTTAATTTTAATTATCTTTCAAGACAATTTATTATTTCATATAACAAATTAATTTCATTTTACTCGAAATTACAATCAATTTTATATTAATGGCATTTTTACACACATTACGTAAATTTGAAAAGAAAATAATCGTAATTAGCAAGGAGAAAATACATAGCCTATATATATTTAAAATAAAAAAATCACTTTATAATTTATAAAAATAAAGAAATAAAATTAACAAACAAATTGCATTCATCGTTAGAAATTTCTTCTTTATTTTTCTTTATTTTTTCATTTTCTAATTACGATCTTAATTCTAAAAATAGAAATTTCGTGAATGTTTGTAATTAGAGAACGATTTAAATAATAAATATTTTTAGTAAAATTTTCTCATGAAAACATATTAATGTAATTGCTTATACATTGTATTTGGATTTTTAAAATAAATTTTTCAAAAATAATGACTCTGTTACTATAAATGAGCTTCTCCTTCTCCTCATCCTCCTCCTCTTCCACCTCCTCCTCCTCTTCCAATGTATCATTTTGTGATTAGATAAATTTAACAATAAATTTGAAAATATTTATGCATTTTTCATAAATTTAGATTCTTTTTAAAGTTAATTTAGTGAATAAAATTTTAAATATAGGCTATTTAAAATAACATAATTAATACTAAATTCACATTAACACCGGATCGAAAGCAAGACTTTTGAAGGATTTAGAATTAATTAAAATATATAAATATAGATTAGATTTATAACTTTTAAAACTTATAATTTTAGTTTTATATGTTGTTTAGTAGTGAAAACAAAGATGTAATATGAAGTTGCTTCCTGATTTGTTATATTAGAATTATAGTATTGTTTGGATTTTAAATGTCCAAAGGAAGTTAGTAGCATGCTAAATAGACAATCGTGGGAACATCTTTATTTATCGACTGCTACTGTTCTTGTAAAAATAGTCTTCTGAGAACGGTCATTACAGGTTAGAATGGCTCATGGTTTTGTAAGAATAGTCTTGAACTTGTAAGAAGTCTTGTAAGAATTGTCCTGTCTTCTAAAAATAGTCCTGACTGGTTAGATTAGTTCGTGTTTCGTAAGAATAGTCCTGACTGATTATAAAAGCTTTGTCATTTTATAAGAATAGTCTTCACTGACTACAATAGTTCGATATTTTGTTAGAATAGTCCTGACTGATTGGAATAGTTTGAGGTTTTGTAAGAATAGTCCTGACTGGTTATAAAAGTTCGTCATTTTATAAGAATAGTTGTGGTTTTGTAAGAATAATCTTGAACTTGTAACATTGTTCTTACAAGAATAGTGTTGTAAGCACAATTTACGGTCTTGTAAGCATAGTAGTGATCGATAAATGAAGATCTTCCACAACTGTCTACTTGCACGAACTTCATTACAATTTACACACTTAAATTTCAAAAGGTAATTTAATTTAAAGAAAAAGCGCAAAATATATATATATAATATTCAAATAATTCTAATAATTGCATTTCTTATATAAGATGATAATTTATAATAATAACAATAATAGAATCTATTTTTATATAATTATAAATTTAATTTATTTAAAGTTTAAATTTTATTTATGTATGAGATAATGAATTTTATCTAAACGGCATGGTTATTCTCAATAATTTTTTACAATTTACTATCGTTTTTTTAAATTTAAAAACAATAAATTATATTGAAAATAATTTAAAATGGATTTTTTAAAATATAAAATATAATTAAGCATGCATGAATTCCTTACAAAACACTGTTTATTCTACAGAAATTTATATTATTTATGGACAAATTATGATCAATACGTCATTAAATTTGTATTAGATTTGTTCTGATTTAATTCCCGAGTAAAATAAAACATATTCTTTAAAGGATCGTTAACATTTATCTAGAGTCTCAATTGGATAAATGTTCTCGTTTAAGGATACCACGGGGAGAATACAGGATTGATTCTCGTTAATTTTCAAACTTAAATCTCATTGATCCAAATCTATTTAAAGGCAGATATTCTATCAAATCTCCGTGATATAAAGCAGTTTAAGGAGAATTAATACAAAATCAATCAAAAATTACAAATCAAATTACAAATCAAAAATTACCCACAAAAATTACAGGATTTTCTATGCATTTTTATATGAAAATAGGCAAAATGTAGGGAAAACAATGAAAGAGTAACGAATTTATTTTAACAAGTGATTTTTTATGTAGTTGATTATTTTTTCATTGTTTCCCTTATATTTTTAATATTTTCCCTATAAATGTAGGAAAAATTGTATAATTTTTTCGTATATTTTAATTTATGGTATTTAACTAAATATAATAAAACTAATTCTTTTAAAAAACTTATTATAATATTTAGTTAAATAAGTTCAAGTAGAACATTCAGATCCAAAATTCACGTTATCGAAAAAATTAAAGTGTATAGTTTTTCCCTAAACTTATATCATAGGGAAATAGAGAAAGAAAACAGGGGGAAAAAGTACGAGTAAATACAGGATAAACAAGAAATAAAAATGAAAATTTGCTAATGATTCATTAGAAAGAATTTGCTTCATTATATTTAGTTAAATAACCTGCAATTTCTCATTATGTTCACGAAAGGACTTTTAGAATTGTTAATTTGTCCCGCATATTGAATTATTTAAATTAATGAAATTTGTAAAAGTTGCGTAGATGGAAATTCATTATTTAATAGTAAAAGTTTTCTATGGATTTAAATTACAGATCATTCTTTTAAATAGTGGATTCTATACATCACTAAGTTGTAGGTTTTATCACTCTTTGAATACACCAATGAACAAGGGAGTGAATAGTTGTTCTGTAACACACTCAGAAAGAATATCCCAATTAATAGTTCAGAAAATAAATGTAGCGAAATCATTAAATGACTCCAGATTATTTGGCAGATTCCCAAAATAGTTTTAAAAGATAGTTTTTTTTATTATTATTTTCCTTCTTCCTCTATACTAAATGCTCAACAGAATCATCATAAAAGATGTTAAAAATCACTTGATTTCGATACTAGGAAATGAATATATTTAATTATAATTTAAATATTTAATTAAATTAGTTATCTTTTAAAAAATTTACTGTAAAAATATCAAAATTTACGTGGATTTTAACTTATAAAATTTGGAAACTTTACACTAATGTTATAACTATAAATACATTTTTGGAATGCCGATGCTCCAATTCTCTGGTTTAATCTGAGGATGGCCTATGGAATAGGCCAAAAACGTTAGTTTTCAATCAAATTATCTCGGCAACATAAAAGGTGTTATGATAATCTAATTATTTGCTGAGTATGTTCTGTTAAATGATATATAAATCAGCATCAACTTTACAGAATCATCAAAAAAATAAATAAATAAATAAATAAATACAGCAACGAGTTACTTAACTTTTCCGGCATCATTTGGTGGTTCCATCTGTTATGATATTTTAATATTAAACAGTTTTTATATTTTTAACTATTATAAGATGGGAAAAAGATTAATTTAAAAGGGTAAGAATGGGTTTTATAAAAAAATTGTAAATGATAATAACGAGTAAAATCGTCTTTAAGTCCACCCTACTGGAAATACACACGATCCTCATTATCTACCCACTCCCTCGACCTTTAATCACCAAAATCTAATAACATCAATCCCCATAATAAACAACCCTCATTGCAAAATTTCAGAAAATTTCGATAAAAGACACAGGAGTTATTAAACATCAAAGTGGGTGAAAAAAAATAACGTCCCCCTCCCATACACAGACACTAGCATCCATATATACATATATACTAGCATTTCTCAACGTTCCAAGGTCTCCTGAGTAAAAAATGTAAAAATCTTGAGGGGGTCATTTTTTGATCGATTGCCATACTTCCCCTCTGTTATATATATAACAACCGTAAGAGATGTTAATAATTATGTAATTTCGAAACTAGGAAGTGAATATATTTAATTATAATTTAAATCTTTAATTAAATTACTTATTTTTAAGAAATTAACTGTAAAAATATATCAAAATTTACATGAATTTTAATTTATAAAATTTCAAAAGTTTACGCTAACGGTATATAAATCACCATCAACTTTCGAAAACTTTTGCTACAGAAAATTGAATATTCTATCCAATCCATAATGAATATGAACATTTTCAATTTAAATTTAAAATTCAATTCACAAGTTTTAATATTTTCCCTATTCATTATTGTGGTAATTTAGATTTGTAATTTGTAGGACGATATTGTTTGATTAGAATTCTGCAAACCGTAATTTAATTGTTACCTAAAAGTAGTAGATATATTATTATGATATTGTTGAATTAAATAATAAACGATAAATTACAATAAAATTAGATGTCATTTTATATAAAATACATATTCTTCACTCCCATATTCTTAAGGGATGTAGTAATAAATTATAGGCATTGTAGCATTTTGTATTCTTACAAATGATTGTTCGCCTTTATAAACTGATACTTTACATGTTCTAATTGATAAAAATTGTAAATATTTTACTGTACAATCAAATTTAATTCTATATAAAATGAATTTCTATTTTGATATTCCTAAAGAATACAATAATAAATTATAGTAGCGCGTGTTGAATTTACATACAGAAGAGTTTTATGTTGTTGTAAATTATACAAAACGATTCTTCTCTTTATAAATTGATACTTTACAATTTCTAATTGTTTAAGATTCGAAATATTTTATAATAATTAGATTTCGTTCTATATAAAGTGAATATTTCAATATACTCGAAGAGTATAATAATAAATTATAGGTAATGCGTGTTAAATTTATGCTCTTGTAAATTAAGGAAAATGTTCGCTTTATAAAGTAATATTTTAATTTTCAACTGTTAAAAATTGTAGATATTTCGTAATAAAACTAGATTTTATTCCACATAAACACATTTCTACTTTAATATTCTTAAGGGATGTAACGATAAATTGTGTGTTAAATTTATATACTCTGACACATTTTATGCTCTTATAAATTATACAAAATGATTTTCCGCTTTCAAAAATTGATATTTTACATGTTTATAATTGTTGCAAATTACAGAAATATTACAATAAAACGAGCTGTCATTTTATTTAAAGTAATAGACAATATAAACTTAAACATTAATGTGGTAAATTGTACAGAAGTGATTGTTGGCTTTATAAACTGATATATGGCAATTCTCTAATTGTTAAAAACGGAAATAATTGCCGGGAAAGATACAATAGAAAATAAAGAATTAAGATATGTACGGGTATACAATAATTGGGGATTGTGTGGAGTCGTTTATCTCTTAGAATCAAAGCAAACATTGTAACACAGCTGATTCAGACAGTCAAATCGATAAGAATATTGAGAAAGTTTAAGTATTTTCTCTCGAAAAAAAGGGGGATAGAATATGAATGCCATTTCCTAATTGGTTCATTTTTGTTCCATTTACATTTATTCATTCTAAACTTATTAATTCTAAAGAGAAGAAATTAATGTCTGAATTAAATTCGTCATGATACAAGAAACTTATTCAAAGTTTCAGGATACATTTATCCATTTTTACAAAAAAATAATTTTACTTTAACCCAAGGCTATTTATGTTGATTTACATTACATTACATAACAAATATCTTGAATTTTTCAAGTTTCTTTTTACATATTTATTTTATTTTGTTATTTTTTTAAACATAAATAAAATAAATATATACAGAAAATATTCGTATGCTTTTGCATACACCTTTCTTGATATAATGATCACCCGATATAGTGAATAATGTTGTTGGTCCTTGCTAATTTTAATGTATAGCAAAGTTATTCTTGATATAGTGAATAATTTAGTCACTAAATCAAGAACCACTATATGGAGAGTGTGCTGTGCTGTACTGTACGGTACATGTGTAATAATATTATTATATACTATTATATAACACCGAACATATAAAGTATATATATATATGCTTTATATGTTCGGTTAAATTTTAGCATATAACATATATATGCTAAAATTTAACCGCATATAACATATATATTCAAATTTTAGCATATAACATATATATGCTAAAATTTAACCGCATATAACATATATATTCAAATTTTAGCATATAACATATATATGCTAAAATTTAACCGCATATAACATATATATTCAAATTTTAGCATATAACATATATATGCTAAAATTTAACCGCATATAACATATATATTCAAATTTTAGCATATAACATATATATGCTAAAATTTAACCGCATATAACATATATATTCAAATTTTAGCATATAACATATATATGCTAAAATTTAACCGCATATAACATATATATTCAAATTTTAGCATATAACATATATATGCTAAAATTTAACCGCATATAACATATATATTCAAATTTTAGCATATAACATATATATGCTAAAATTTAACCGCATATAACATATATATTCAAATTTTAGCATATAACATATATATGCTAAAATTTAACCGCATATAACATATATATTCAAATTTTAGCATATAACATATATATGCTAAAATTTTAAATTATTTTATAAAATTCATATCATAATTATACAATTATACAATTTTTTATTTTTTATCTGATTTAAATGTTTAGCCATTTAAGACTTGAATTCGAATCCTATGAACAGAATCCACGTCCTCTTTATTTATTTTTTGAATAATTAAACTAATAGCGCTTCAAAATTAATTTAGAAATCACGTAATTAAAAGTAAATTTAAATAATTTAGAATAATACAATACATATAACTCTTATAAGATATCCTGTTTAAGAGTTAACAGATTTGAAATTCGATAACTTACAAATTAATTATCATTTATTGGAATTTGAACCCATTTATAAACATTAATTTTAAAAGTTTTCCTATCTTTGTTAAATATTTCGAATTTGCATAATATTAATTTTATTGTATATCATTTAATGCAAATTTCCGAAAAATTAAGTCTCTGTATTCATTCTGTTAGAATTCTATCATTAAATGGAGAATATTAAGATGAAATTCTTGGATTTTAATATAATTTTAATGATGACTTCTATTGAGGAGTCAGTTAAATGCAATATTGAAATTCCATAATTTATATGCTTATAAAATTACATATTTTAATGAATAATCGAAACTGAAATCGCTTGAGAATTATTAACTAATACTCAAGTTTTATGTTTTTTATATAATATTTATGGTAATTTTTGATAGAAATTTATGAAAATTATGCTAAAACCATTAACTAATATATTATGAACATCTTCAAAGTTTTGGTAATACGTAAAAATTAAATTAAACTTAAAATTTATTTTTAGCCTTCAATTTGAAAAAATTGTCGACCGATAAATTTCCACTGTCGTTTGTCTATTTGTCTGGGCCTTCCTTGGAAGTCACATGGTTTCAATTCCAAAATTTTTCACAAAGGAGTTAAATAGGTGACCGGAATGACTTCGTTGCTATCAGGCAAAGTATGTTGGGGCAAAATACTACTAATTTGAGATCGCGAGCATATACAGTATTTTAAATTAAATAAATTAGAAATATGATTAAAAATATGCAGCCTGCATTGTGACGATGTCAGAATAGATAATTGTTCGTTATACTTTGAAAATGTCTTAAAATATTGTTAAAAATTAATTCATAAAATCAAATTACAAAACGATGAACGTATTAGAATATTTTTGAGACAAAACCGAAGTCAAAAGTAAACTTGTAAAAGTAAATTATAAACAATTTTGCTGATAGATTTCATATAAAATTAGAAGTTTTATGAGAAATTCCACCATTTAAATGATTTAAATTGAAGGAAGAAAAAAACTCAATGCTTAGGTTATTTGTTAATGAGAAAAGTGCTAGCCGGAAGACTTTCTAGAAAAACTGGCTTTATTTAGACGTTAGAAGCGTGAAAAAATTGGAAAACAGTTTGTTGGTGAGGCGCGAACCCGCGACCGTATTCAATGGTTTGTGTCCACTCAGCCACTCATTTATATGAAATACACCTCCAAAAGTTATTTAATTTTCTAAAATTATAAATACAAAAGNAAATAATTTAATCAAGAAAATTATAACACAAATTAAATTAATTTTTCACAAATAAATTAAAGCATTTAACAACCCACACTTCATATTCTTAGAATAATTACAATATTTTGAGTACAGAAATTTGCTTTTCTACGAAAAATTTTGAGCACGTTCAACATATTTTAAATGTAACTTTATTAATTACATATAAAAAAGTTTATGATTATTTACTTCCTCCATCTCTTGCATATTTATGGAAAGAATTTAAAACAACATCATTAAAGACAAAAGAACTAAATCAACCAATCATGCTAAAGTTGCTATGTTACATTGATCTTTATGTCTTTTTAATGTATTCTTTCTCAACTTTGTTGTCGTAGTAAACGATGAATTTCAATGTTCATGTAAATAGCTTCAGAACTTGTCCTTCTCCATTATTTACATAATGTAACTGTAATTTGCACGAAGTCGAGCAGTCTTGTTAAGGGAATAGTTGGAGCTACGTGACAAGAGCCGGAATTTCCATTAAAGTAACTATTTCTAGTGCTTCCTTGCATTCTGGGTGATTAATAGAAAATGGACGTCTACAACCATTCATGGTACCAATCTTAAATCTACTCCAATGGACTTCAAGATGAATTTAGCGGTCAAACATGAATTGACTTCACAACATCTAAAAAAAATGCTTATTTTTACGTTATAGCTTTTTTTATTTTTTAAAAAAGTGATTTTTTTAAATGTCATTCATTTAAATTTCTTTGAAAAGGATGAAGAGAAAGGTAAATGCCTCAAAGATTCAACAATTTAAGACAACTCCAAGAGGATCGCTTTGAGTTTTAAGTGATGCAATTTAGAGCTTGATTTATTATTATTATATTTTACAATTATAAACCTTATTTTGATTTTGTTTATTTTTTTATTTATGACTTAGTTTAGTTTCTTATACAAATTTTAAGGATTAAACTTGAAGAGTCGAAGAAAATCTCTTTAGATTAACATTTTTATTGCCTTTTTTGGAATTTCAAGCCTAAAGATATTCTGTTTTTCAAATATAAATGAAGATTTCCACTTAAAAATTTATTTTTTACTTATGATTTATTTGATTTCTTAGACGAAGATCAATGTCTCGAGACGAAGGATCAAGGACAATTTCTTCAGATTAAGAAACAATGAGAAAACATAACTTGGAGCTCGATTTTTATTCTTATTTTTAGAATTTTAAACCTCAAAGTGTTAAAATATTTCTCTTCATTGTTAAGGATGTAGAAAAGTACAATAGAAGATTACTGTAACTAACTTCAAGGATTATTTTTAGCGAACAAATACATATGATCCATAAAGGTTTGTTCGCGATTTAGATGAAAGTTTTCACATTTTTCTCAAAGAAACCTCCAAAAAACACAAGAAAATATAAATATAAAATTAAATCATTACCTTTTCTAGGTTACAAAATATATTAAATTTAAAAAAACACCTTTCATTTAATTTAAAATTTAAGTAAGAAATAAATAAGATTAAAAATGATAATAAAATATTCCGTTCACGCGTTATTAACATTAATTTTAATCAAATGATATTATTATTTTTAAATAGATTTTTCTCTCGTGGAAAGATATTTAATTACGGAAAGCTTAATTACAAAAATATCTCGTAAATTAGCACATTTTACATTCCAATAAATTTCCGTAAAGCGTTAAGAATTTTTGAAATTACGCTTAATTTACACATTACTTTGAAGTCATTTTGAAAATTATATTACAGTGTATTAAACTCCAAGTTTATTAACTTAAAAATAGAATTTTTATAAAGAAAATATTTTCGAATAATAATCGAATTTGTCACAAATGTCTAGCTAGGATCGTTTATCCTTGATTTAATTATTTACCAATTTAAATTAGGATTATGTAAAGTGATGACCATCAAAGAATGTAAGTGTACGTGTATAATACATATTTTACGTATATAATACATATTTTGTTTTTCTTTGTATAAAAAATAATTTAAATGTAATTTTGTAATGAGGAAGATATTATAGAAGAAAAAACTAATGAAAAACATTGTATTTTTCCATTAAAAGTCAAGACATGCTCTGTAAAGACATCATTAGTTGTTTTCACGTTAAACATCGTTAAGGAATTGACACAATGACAATTACATACTTTTATCTTTAAAAAAACTCAAGTAAAAAATGATTGTTTCTAAAATAATTAGTTTATTTTAGAAAAAAATATGCAAAATTTATAATGAAAAAATTTTCTCTATTCATAGCTTGACTTATAAAAAACAAATATATCCAGAATTCGTGTAGGGGTGGTCCAAAAGCCAGTTAACCAATGCTTTGTTTTTGTTTGTTGTAGTTGATACGCACGGTTACCTGACTTTTGGCCCATTCGATTTCAACAAAACGTTTAAAATGGAGCAATCGATGTTAGAAAAAGAAGGCCAACAACGTACCAAAAAAAAACATACGTTAATTGATTTTTGAGCCATCTAACTTGTAAGTTGCACAAAAGTCAGTTAACCGTGCATTATTGTGTATTCCTGGTATATTTGAGAATATGAGTGGTGAATTAAGTTTAGAGGAATGTGTTTTTTTTCTTTTACAAAATTGGCAATAACAAGGTAAAAAATATTAAACAGCAATTTAGCTTTTACAATGTTAATCGACTTTTTGTCCATTCTATTAATACATACCTATACAATGGGAATGAAGCGAAAATATAACTCTATATGGTATGAATGGAGTGAGAATGAACAGGATAACCCAAAAGTCAGTTAACAGCATTTTTTCTACATGTCCAGTTTCAATAAAATAGCAATTTAGTCTTCAGAATGGTTAACTGACTTATGAAACTCACTGTATTTATATATATATATATTGATCAAATTAAAACACTAGTCAAAGTATTGACGTATGAATGATTAACTTAACTTTAGGAACAAGCATCGTTTATGAAAATGATCAGATTAATCTTCATTGATAATGAATTTATACCTTTTGATAATTGAACTCATATCTTTCGAAACGCAGAGAAAAACATATTCAAATATTCGACAGATTTTCGGAGGATATTGGTTCGGGTCTCTCAAGTGAGAACTCGTGTTACATCTCATGAGAGCATAAAATGACACGTTAAATTATTCGATATATTTTCGAAGAACATGGATTCTTTGCATTTTTTTTATGAGTAAAAAATTTAATTATTATTCTTATTTTCACAACATAATAATTATTTTCAAACTTTAGTTAATTGTTAAGCTCATACTCATCCAGGAGCTTCTGAAAAAACATAAATAAAATGATGATTCTAGGTATTTCTGTTCATTCTAATGGATCGCTTCATGATAGTTGTTCATCATTACATACAGTATATTGACGATATTGTAGCTTATTTCTATATTGATGTTGAAATAACCAATAAAATAGCCAAAAGCCATCAGAAATGCCCCACGTCTTAATGGTAATTGAAACAATTCAATCAAGAAATTCATTAAGAATTAAAAAAACTTAATTTATTTTATTTTAATTAAATTAGTTAAGATTTAATTAGGATAATTTCGAGATGCAAACAATGCTTTAACATCTATTTTTAAACTATAGAAGTGTTAATTAGTGTTCCAATTTAAACCATTGATAAGCTCAAACATTAAACATAACAGAAATAGTAACGAATATAAAATAATTGACTCGGATGCTTNATATTATATTTAATTAAATTATATATTACATAGAAATTTATAATAATAATTTAGACTAATAAGATTACAATATATTTTTGTAAATACTATCTCTACTATAATTAGTAGGATCAGAAGAACTGAATCCGGATCCTTTTAGTAATTTATGACATTCTTCCAAGTAGAAGAGTACCCTTCTAAAAAGATTATTGAGAAATGAATCCTAGTTCCATTCCCGTTTGTTATCCGATCCATACTTTTTCTTACCGGAGTATTTTCTCTTAGGATTACTAAGGACCACCCTTTAATAATCCTAAGTTTTACTTTACGAGAAGAATCATTAAGAGAAAAAATATTCCAGAATAAATCAATACGATTTATTCCAGAATATCACTAAGAAAATATATCTTTTTAAAGAGTTATTGAGGAAAGTTCTTTTTAATAAGGGAATTATTATGGGGATGTTATTGAAAGAAAATTCTACAGTACTCCTGAGGTCAGCAGAGGGGTTACTACAGTAAAAAATGATCAATTCTCTAAAGACTACTATTTTCTTCTATACGTTTATAAAGTATAGGCCAAATATTAATTTATTTGGTAAANAAGATTTTCATTGTACAAATCATGAACAGCTCACTGATGTATCAAGGAAAATTACAAAGAATTCGAGTAAAAAGTATTTTTTCAGTAAAAATTTTAAATATTTTTTGAAAGAAGATAATTATCTTCAAAATAAACATCAGTGTTTTTTGTTTTTTAAGAGTAATTTGCTTTAGAAAATAAGACATTAAATCTGACTTTTTGATAATCAAATTTATCAAAAAGTGTGACGTTTATAATAGAAATTTTTAATGTTTCTTTAAAAATACAATGGAATAAATCAATTTAAATATTAAATAAAAATAATAAATATATAATTTTATATTTTTTAATGTAAATTCAAGCGATATATTTTATGAACAGTTCAGTAAAGTTCTCAAACAATTTTGAATTTTAAAAAATAATAATTTTCTTAAAAAAAAATAATAATAATTTTCTATCGGTTTTTTTAAGATAAAAATGTAATTTTGTAGAAAATCTTTATAAGAAATCTTCACTTAAACACCGAAACTAACTTCTTAACACGTCATCTGATTTAGAACGTGTGAAGTGTACTCAGAATTTTAATTTATTTTTAATTTTTAATAAAGAAAATACAATGAATAAATCAATTACTTTAAGCGTTATGTAGGAAAATAAATAAATAATGTTTATATATACAGTATATATATGTATATATATATATATTTTTAAATATAAATAACAAAAGTTTTAAAAGATTAGTTATCAAAATGATTGTGATCTCTGGATGTTTTTTTCTGACTTCAGTATTTGTCCAACCATTCAAACTTTTACATTAGCACAGATAATCCTAGTGTTATTGAAAGCCGTTTTCCATTTTCCATGTGAGATAATCCTTCTAGCTTTTAGCAACATGTTTGCAACTTAGTACACATGTGTAGCATCACTGTTGCTAAGATTTTCTTAAGAGTGGATTTGGTGCTGTTGGCAAAACACTATAGTCGATGGCAAGCGCTTAAAGTACAACTCAATCCTACAACAAACATGTAAAACGTTACGTACTAATTTCTAATGGAATTCTGTTAGTTCACGCAACAATATTCAACTGTAAATTTAAGAAACAAACATCTTTATTTTAATTTAAAAGTTATAAAACGTTAAGAGATTCCAGTGTACTGTATTCTTTTAAAAAGAATTAATGCAGCGCACATTAAAATTTTATAAAGAAAAAATAATTCATTACTACTTTGCCAAATATTTTAAATTAATATTTATAAATTATTCTACTTCATAATATTTAAAATATAATAATAATAATAAATTGGTAACAAATGAGGAACATTAACGCTACTTTTAATGATAAATATGATATATTTTTGAATTATTTATATGAAAAATTAGCATATAAAACTTATAAAAATTGGATGAATGAATAATTAAAAAGGTTTATTATCATTTTTTAAAATAATTTTTGTAATTTTTATAAAAATTACATTCATTCGCTGAAGGTACCAATTAGTCACAGTTGCTCCAGGTTCTTCAGAAATTGATCCTTCAGCGAAGTAATTGATAACACGTATGGAACCGCTGAAGTCGTAATAAATAAAAAGAGAATATTCAAAAATTTTTTATATAATTTAAACAATTTTAACAGTTAATATTTAATTCGTTTTCAACTGTAGAAATTTAACAAATAGTTCCATTCAGCAGATCTGCTTTCTTCCAATCTATCTTCGGCAGCGAAAGACTCGAGGTCACGTTCCGATAGTCAAGGAACCAATTTGTCTGTCCAGACATTCTCTAGCTGCTATAGATTTCTCGGAGACACTGAAAGAATGCACCTTAACAACATAAAGACTATAGATTGGGCTATTTTATCGCCCAGAACAAATATTCCCTCATTTTCATAACCGACATTCTGTTGTTGCATCCTTTCAAAATTGTATCGATCCAAACTTTTTCCGAATCGTTTCTTTTGTGTAACTTGTTATAAAACAAAAATTTAATAACATTTAAGAGCTTTAACTTATGCATTCTGTAGACTTTTATGTATATTTTTTATCCATTCTTAAATTTAAAATATATATACCTATATATAGGTAGGTATATATCAATATTGTAAGTTGGGTTATACGAAACTGATGGACTCCAAATACAAGTTGCAGTAAAAAATAACTCCCAATTTATACAGAAAAAGTAATTGTAACGTAATATACTCGTCAAAAGAAAGACAATTTTGTGTATTTTTTTTACAATTTTATAAAAAAACTGCATTTTCAACTTTTCTTGGAGAAAAGTTAGCACTATGGCCATACAAGTACTGTTTTTTTCTTTTTTAAAGTACTNAATATTTTAAATTTTTTATAACTTTTAATGGAAAAAATATATTAAAATACTATTTTTATTCATATTGATTAGAATACTTATCAAAACTATCGATGTTAAATTCTTGTTTTACGATCTACGAAATTTTGATCTCGTTAACAGAATTTACTAGGAGCTTAAATACTCTTCAACAGTTAAAAAGTTACATTAAGCTTTTAATTATATTTTTAAGTGCAAATTAACTACTCTTTATTATATTCTTGTTAAAGTTATTACTCCCCTCCATTTTGTAATGAAATTATTAATTTCCTTGATTTTGCAGAAAATATAAAACTCTGTAATTAGCTAAATATGTGAAACTTATATATCTTATTTTATATCAAAATAAATGCAATATTAATTATTCATAAATACACATAATTTATTTAAGTTTTATATTCGGAATGATACAAATTATCACAATTTTTATACAATGACCTAAAATAGTATTTAAGATTAACAACGGAACGATAGATTTTTATAAAAAATTTAAAAAATTTTCTAAATTGCAAACTAAAAAACATCAAAAATAAGCTTAGTTGTAGCATAATATAATGATGTTTAACATAAATAATCAGGAGCTATTAAAAAAATAATTTATTAATTCCCTTTGTGTATTGATGATCTCGTTAATTAACATTTAATATCTATGAAAAACTATTATAAAATTTTTAATTGCTTTTAAAACCATTAATGAAGCTATTTTCAGTTTAAAATTTCTCAGAATTTAAGTCATGCACACAAATAACTGCTTATAAACTAGAAAGAAATATTTATTTTGTACATATGCATCTGCTGGATGTTTGGATCAATTCTTTAGCCTTTCCTGTTCACGATATTACGACTTGTGAGTGTAGCCAGTCTCTAGAATATTGTTTAGCTACCTTACTTAAAAAATATCAACAAATTATGACAAAAAATGACAGAATTATCGAACGTAATGAATGTAATATCGAAGTAGCTTAGTCAGAAAGAAAACTGCTGGCTAAGACTGCAATAAAAATATTTACTAAAAACAAGAGATTTGGGCCATCTAAATATTTTTATAATTATTCTAGATACAATAAATAAAGTTTTTAAAAGTGATTTATGATTCTAAATATAAACTAATTTACGCTAATGCAGCTGCATGGCTCCAGCTTCAATAGGCCATAATGAAAAGCCGAATATAGCTAGTAGGATGTAAAGCTTTTTTAAGTCATTTGAAATAATTAAATCGAATCATGAAGAGCTATATTTACGTAAAGCAGATTGAAAACACAAAATTCTTGTTGAAATTACACAAAAATTCATAAATAATCCCTAACCGTCCATACAAAATAACTGGAAATTCTCAGAGGTTCTCGGATCGATTCTTATTCGATATATAAACTTAANATGTTTTTTATTACAATTTAAAAAATATATATTAAGATACTCGTAGAAATTTATATCTTACTTTTTGAATGAATAAATGATTTACAATAAAAATTTTATTTAAGAGAAAGTTCTTAATCATTAAAGTAAAGCCGGGTACTCACATACCGGTATACTTGCCAGGTATACCGGGGTTGGAAGAATGGTCGCATCATAAAAGATGCATTTACAATAATTGACTTTCTTGTAATATTATGTAAAGTTTATTTTAACTATTATATTAGTTTCTGCACTTGTGAATTTAAAAATTCAAAGATGAGTTTACTATAATTCACTATTAAGTAACATATTTTTTCCCATAGAATCATAACACTTCTAACATATTTTTATTATATAAAAGGTGCATATTTATTGTCAGAATAAAGTGCTCTTTTATATAAGTGTGACGTCATTCTTATATTTTTATAAAGGAAAAGTGTAAAATGACATAACATTGACGTAACAGAGTACAATGTTCTCACAAAACGAATGCATTTTAAATTATTTAAAGAAAGTTTCATATTTGTTACTGAATTTGTTCTCTTCCTTTCCCTTCTATTTCTATTCCCTCGAGTAGCCTTTTGTCATTCTTCAATATGAATATCAATATTTGTCATAGATAAACAATTGCAAAGAGGTTAAATCAAAATGACGATTTCCAATAATAATAAACCAAAAAGAAAATAATCGTTTTTGGTATGAATAAAAATTTATAGTTTGATGTTAATTATATTTAAAATGTAAATCCTAATTTATAAACTGCGGATTAATGCAGAGAAAGAAATATACAAGAGAAAAAGTATGTTCGATTAAGATTCGAATCTGAACTATTTTCTTCAATAATACATCAAACACATTGAAGAGCATGGCTTTCAGGTAATGAAAGCATTAAGTTTGTTAAAGAAAAACGTAGGTTTGAATCCTATTCAGTCAATCAATTAATAAGATTCAAACTTCAGAGAAACCTTTGAATTATTCATCTACTCAAATATTTACGTGAACATTTGAGATGCTCACTACAATAATTACTCTAAAGGATATTTTAGAAATTCTTTTGTTTTTTTAAATTTTTTTTAAAGAAATAAGAAGTTTCAATGCAAAAATTAAGTTATTAATGATCAATTCGTCAAAGTCTATTCTCAAATTTGCGATTCAGTTATAATGGTCTTCAAACATTTGATAATTCATATTTAAACAACTCTTGAAAGACGATTAATCAAGAAAAAATATTTTATACGTCAGAATGGCGATTCCGAAATTTTTCTTTGAATTATTTCTTAAGATCAAGTAACTTAGATTCAACTTATCACTATAAGTTTAATATATTTAATAGATCAATTCTAACATCAAGAATATATTTTGAATGAGAACTTAAAATAAATGTTGAAGAACATCATTTATTTTAATCTCTAATAAAGAGAAATCAAATTAAATATAGGAATTTTATTTATTTATTAACATAGAAATATTTTTTAATTATATAAATAGCATTACTCTTATCCTTAATCAATACATTTTATAATTATATATATTATTATGAAACGTTTACGGATACAAATTTATTTTTAAAATCTTTTTAATTATTTATAATATTATTTAAACATTTTCATTACTTTTACAAGCGAAATAATCAGCCAAAGCTATTTCATTTTTTTATTAAATGTCTTTACTTTAAAAGNTTTAATTATTTTATTTTTAATTAATTTTTATGAGTCAAAGTAAATATAAAAACTTTAAATATTTTTAATGAGAACAATAATAATGATTATAAAATATTTTCAAAATAAAAATTGTTTTTGAATAATTTAGCAATGAATTTTTAATCTTTAACAAATGTTAATTATTTAATTTCTTTTAAAAAACTTATTTTGAATATTTTGTAAATACAAATTGAAAATTTAATAATTTAATTTAAATTTTTTAAAACATAATTAGTTATTTTGAGTTTTTAAATAATAAAAAAACTTATCTGAAGCAAGAATTATTTGCAGAAATTAAAGAAAATATTTATAATTTTTAAATTTTTATTCATTTATTTAATATTTTTACAGTTTTTTATGTGAAAATTGCAAACAATCTCTTCGTAGGATGCTCTGATTGATGTCACCCTATCAATGACGGATTACAAGAGCGCATTATGGAACAGATAACATTCGAATTCATTTGCTTGAGTTGTGATACTGAAAATCGATGATTTAAATTCAACATGGAGCAGAATACGATCGAAATTATTATTCTAAATCACTATCCTCCGATCTGTTTTCGGTTGGTGACTCCTAGTAGGATGTGACAACATCTAAGAATAAGTTTTCACACTGTCAAGTAGCTTACAACTTACTTAGTTTCAGAATTTATTTTTCCATTTTGTCTTCCACAGCGGGCCCTAATATGCTAATTTTCCAACTATTTTTTACTACTTTGTGCTATTTGAAAATAAGTAAAGTAGTAAATTATACCTTGAAAAGGGTCTGCCAACGTGATATAATTAAGATTCTTTCGATGTTTGGCACATCACCAATGCTGAAATTTCTGTTAACTCCAAGCTTTAAACTTACTGCATTTACAGACTGAATACAAGGTTAGATAAGCGTGTCTTAGTGAAATAACTTTCAACTCTACGTGTGAAATTACATACGAACTAACATATGCCATAAAATAAATGCATTTATGTATTATTAACTACCTAAACTATAAGTTAAATGCTTATTATTTTGTAAAGTATACTTTTTAATTAATAAATCTTACTTTTCTACAGCATTTCTTATAATTTTAATACATAAAACACTTGATAATCTCCTTAAAACTGATCTCAAGTGTACGAAAATTAAAGTATTTTTCCTGTTTAACTAACTTACTTTTTGTCCCTATTTTTATTTATTTTTTAGAAGAAAAATTATTTATATATTATAATAAAGCAGATTGAAAACACAAAATTCTTGTTGAAATTACACAAAAATTCTTAAATAATCCCTAACCGTCCATACAAAATAACTGGAAATTCTCAGAGGTTCTCGGATCGATTCTTATTCGATATATAAACTTAAATTATAATTTATGATTTTAATAGAATATTAGGATAATATTTCATTATTTGAATAAAAATCATATTAAATTTTATAAATTGCGTATTTATAAATTATTAATTTGAATGATACATGGTCTATAAATGCAAAGTTTAAAATTAAGAATTTAAGTTTGACTTCTTTATATGTAACTTAACTTATTTAGGTCTTAGGATCCATCAATTTTCCAGAGGATGCACGAATCTAGCTTATCACACCTTAACAGGATAGGAATTTCATTCAGTATGAATCGAAACAGAAGCAATAGAACTAGAAGAGAGATCTGCAACACGTAGTTCTAGTCACTTTTGTTATTACTAAAAGATTATCCACTAGCTTCTGCTACTTACAATTTGTTTCATTAATTGATTTCTTATAATAAAACATAATTTTTACGTTTATATTTGCGTTTTCAACGTAACATTTTTGCCATTTTAAGGATAATATAAAATATGACTAAATAGATATTTTAATTCATATAAACGAAAGGGTTTTCGATAATCTTTCACATGTTCATATNGTATACAAAAATATTTTTAGAATTATTTTCTTTTTTAAGTAAAAAAAAAATTATAATTATTGTATAAGAAAATCTGAAAAAAATTCCATTTAAAAACTCCTCCTTCAAGAATTTTATAAGAATATTTTAAAAAATTAAAATACGTTATTAAAATATTTTAAAATTCTTAAAGAAAATTGAAAAATGTTAAAAATTAAATAATTAAAAAATATATTCTTGGCTTTAGGACATTCTTTTCTCTCTCTTTTTTTTTCTTTGTTTTTAATCATTTTTATTTTTAAATTTTTCCAAAAATAAGAATTATTCACGTCATACTTTTTCAAAGGAAACCAGACTAACATAAACCAGTTTATTTACTTTACAGTTAACAAGTTGAAACTTGTTCCATTTTTAAAAGAAAGAGAAATAGAAAAACTATTTATAAATTTTCGAAGTCAACTTATTAAATTGTAAAGTAAACTCTTGCAGAATTTATATTATCTCAACAAAAATAATGTTTGTTTGTTTGTTAAATTAATTATTTACCGTAGTAGTTGATTTCATTACAGTGTGCCATCAACTATTGCCAGTTCTGTTTTCTCAAAGAACTTGGCAAATATCCTGTTACTAAGGTAACCAAAACGTTGGACACCATGATTACTTTGCCAAAATAGGAAGCTCTAAATGAAAGTATGAAAGATCCTGTTGCACAATACAATCGACATCGTTTATGGGTCATCTGGTACCACTGTACCTTCTTGTAGTTAAGGTTTGTCAACCAAGGTTACTGTCTATTGTAGCAGACCATCATTGCTTCACTTCTCCACTGGGTTTGGCTCTCGTGAAATAATGAAGATTCCATTGAGGCTTGGCACTTAGCCACGTGACTTAGACAGGAAGTTGATGCGACCTCTTTTCTTCTTTCTGTCTGCTAGACAAGTCTTGACTTCTCACCGTGACTATCAACCATCAGAAAATACCAGTCGAAGATTGAAATCCATAAAAAAAAAATACAAAAAGAAAATGGCGTTTTTTAGAGAAATATATAAATAGATACAGAGCTAAACCAGTACAGTACATCATTTGCACCATTGTTTATATTTAGCATAAATCAAGTAAATGGAACGGATGTGTAATACTTAAATTTTGTTACAACATAAATCTGAAAGAACTATCAAACTGTACTAAAAACAGTATACAGCAATGTTCATTATTCATAGAAAAGTTTGAGTAAAGGATTAAAATGAAATATTTATTTCTCGGCACAAGATGATAGGGAAAAACTATATAGAGATGTATATATATTATTTTTTAAAAAAACATGAAAATTAAGTTCATACTTCGATGCAGAATGAATATATTTGTAAGCAAGATAGGTTTTATTTTTGTTTGTTTTCTTTTTATGCTTGAAGATTCTAGTTTCAATAGGAGATTTCTGTTAAAATATTCCCAAAGTTATGGAAACAGTACTTTTCCAGTTGTAAATCTCACTGACACTTTGGAAAATCCAAAGGATGACGAAATGACAGCTGGATTTAGCTTCTTGCTAGTTGACTCGAATGACATTTGTGAAGTTGAATGACAAGTTGGAGTGTTTGATATTTAATCTTATAACATTTAAAACGTGTTTATAAAATATATATACATATTTAACAAAATAAAATACAAAATAATACAATTTCTATTAAAGATAAAACTCATCATACATTGAACTCCATGTATAAAAATTGATTCAGCCGGTAGCTAAGGTTACAAACTTAATGCTGATTCATGCATTTAAATCAATTAATCGCAAGTAGATAAGAAAAATAATAGTGTCAATGCTCCTAATTACAAACAGGAAATTTAACTGTTTGTAATCTTTGAATAAAACAGGATATGGTCGATGATGATGATGATGACGATTCTTGAAAAATTATTAAGCATGAGTTACATTATAATCGATTAAGCGAACTATTCGATTGTTTTACTAATCGATTCTTTGCTTTGTCGATTGGAAAAAATTGTCAATTTGAAGAAAGGAAGTGATGCATTTTCTTTTCGAAGACTTTTATGGGAGCGTTTCGTAGGTTTTCTTGACATCCGCGTTGTCAGCGTCTTGATAGCTTCTGGCTTTTTGCCCGTATTTCTATTTATATGCTGGGACAGATTACGCGTTTTCTATCCTTTCCTTTGCTCAGACTTAAATTGCACTTCCTGTTGAATCACAGACACAAGTTATTATTTTTAGTTTAACTCAACTGTGAAAATCAGTTATGTCCCCTACTTGAAAAACAGATAACCTTTCGAAAAGTATGAATGTTGCACTTTGTAAAATTTGACTATTTTAAGTAACTGTTATAATTAATTTGATTATTTCTTTTTAAACTATTAGCCTGATCCATTAAAGAGTAATTCAATAAAATAATATTAACTATGCCCTTGGTCTAATTATTAAATCAATGGTTTCATAAGTTTATTTCTTACGGAAATTTTCACNAATTTCTGAGGTTCGTTGTAACATTTCCAGTTTGGTGAACATCTTCGCTTCTTGTCCCTAAAATACGTTGTACATCTTTCCCTATTTTTTTATTATTTTTTTTCCTCTCTGTAATATTTCATTGTAAGCACAACATATACACATACATAAGAAAAAATTCGGAAATAAACTTTTTAAAATTGTATACAAAACTCGGATTCGAAGATTTAATTACATTCGAAATGAATTAATGAAAATAGTAGAGAAAACTCGAGTATAAAAGACGTGGAAATTAAATACATCTAAAAAAATCTAGTAGAAAAATTCAAGGGGAAAAAAGTACTTCAAAAAACCGTGAAGCACTAAAAATAGAAGATGAGTTTCTCTTTTATTTTTTGAAGTACACTCTACTATGAATAGGAGTAAGTCATCTTATTATTTTTACTATAATATGAATATTTTAATACATTGCTGCATTAATTTTATAGAATATCTGAATATGTGTTATTGAATAAATGTTGTTCAATCCCTGAATGTATTGTTGCAAAGAGTTTGTTAAACATCCAAATATTTATTGCAGAGTATGCGTTATTGATTGATTGTATGTTTATTGTTGAATGTGTTCATATATTAACTGTGCTACTATATTAATGAACGTGCGTTAGTCTCTTTTGATACTATACATAAATGTGCTCTCAGCATATCAGCTCAAAATATAAATATTTTTGTTGAGTGTATAAGAGTGAGTTAACTTTGTATTTTATCTGTAATGTGTGGCACAGTGACAGTGGTGCGTTATAGCTTCGTGGGGCCCGTACAAATTTAAATTGGGGAGCCCAATGTACGATGTTGACTTCGGACGTTTTTCTTCGAGGAAATTTTTCGGGGGAAATATTTTCTTATAAAAGATTGGTTAGAGGCCCCGTTAGTGGGCCCCAGGTAATTGCCCTTTTTGCCCATAGGACAACGCGCCATTGCACGAGGTATTTGCCATTGCACGAGGCGCCATTGACGAGGGTATTGCTACTAATCACGACTGCATCATATTTTGCTTGTGTGCCCAATCTCTTGCGCTTCCACTTGTTATCCATTTGCTATCACCTGTAAATGTTGCTATTTTCCCATCGAGAGTAGTTGCGATTTTGTGAACTATAAATGATCTTTGTAATTGCTGGGTGATGAAAAAGTCGATGTTCAGTTTTTCTATTGTTTACTAATTTGGGGTGAGACTTTTCCCAAATGTAATTTTTGTAATCCCGTCAATAATTATTATTATTCTGCTTCTTTTTGCATAATACCTTACTTAACTTCAATTACTACTATCTCTAGAGCTTTAGTGCCTCCACCTGAAACTCATTTATCACAGTCGATTGTTGCAATCACTCTTTTTATTCCAGCTCTTATATTTTCTGTGGTGCGTAACAGACATTCTATAACATTCTGTACAGCATGTCTGTTACAGAACCCTGTACCACAGAAATCATAGGGTTCTGTACAGCATGTCTATTACTACAGTTAATAACAGCTATTCTTTTAGGAAAAAGATTTAATGTTAATAATTCTGTTTTTTCTCGGAATGATACCTGTTAACTGCCAGAATAATCCAATATCAAAAATGGAATTTATCGATACTTTTGGTACCTTCTCCTTTGCTAATAGCCATCTCTACAGCATTACTAACGATCGAATATTCAGACATAATAAAGACTAGATTATTAGTATATACAGTTATTCATTTTAAACAAAAAATATATTTCATTTTTCGTTAAAAAATCAACTTTACAAAAATAAAATTAGAAACAACTATTCAATTTTTTAGTTCACTAAATACGGGGGTGGCCTAAAAATCAGTTAACTGAATTTTTTGTCTTTCAGGTAAAATTATCAATGAGAATTTTAATGTTCTAAATGGGTGAAACGTAATAAAAATCATAGTTTGAAGTTAATTTAATCTTTATGATTAACTGAATTTTGGAATACCCTACACTTTCCATTTAAATTTTAATATTTGAAAAAATGTGTATATATATATATATATAATTTGTTTATACTTTCGTATAGAAAACAAGTTTATACTTTCTTATAGACGTTTATATTAGGCAACATAATCATAAAGAAAAGTATAAATTTATATTCATGTTTTTATTTAGAAAAAGAAAATATTTTTTTAAGTGAAAAGAATATATTTACAAGCAAACGTGGAATTGATCATGGAAATGAGTCTATGACAAATATTTCTTTTACACAAAGGAGATAAGATATAGATGAGGGTTGGAAATGTCCCAAAGGAAGATCAGATAGAGAATACATCATCAGTGCGATCAAAGACAACATCTCTGATTCTATCACTTCCATTAAAAAAAAGGAAAAGAAAAGAAAAGAAAGAAGAAAAACCTGCAGAGATGCAGTTGATTTAAATATAATAATCGACAGAAAATAAATCGATCAATACGCAAAAATTTATTTATTTCAATTATCAAAAATTTAAAGTTACTTACAACCTTTTCGAATAACAAAACAGCTCGTTTTGAGTGTTTAACATGCTTTAATTAGTTTAAAAAATAGCATCAATTTGTAAATTTTACAAAAAAAAAGAAAATTTCATTATTATTAACATCATATTTGCTCCCAATCAAAAAATTTAGTAATAACATTAAAATTTTATTATGAAAGCAAATTATTCCGGACAGGAATGATTGATAATTTTACATTTATCAAAGAAAGTTATCGGTATTCATTTTGATTTTTTTTCCTTTTTTTATGGTGTAACCAACTAATGATGTTTAATTGACTCCTACTTCCGTAATGGGATAGAGATAGGATGGATTTATAAAATACACGAAATTTCTCAAGAGGAATTGCAATTCTGCCAATATTTGTAATAATTTTTTTAATATTATTATTATATTCCCCCTCCAAAATTCTTTGAATGAGAAACAGAAGATTGCAGACAGATATTATCCATAATTCTTCCTTCTGTCTATGAAAGATGATGATTACAGAACATGACATCCAGGAAGAAAATGAAGTAGGAACGAACTTGTCAGTCGTCGGACCGTGTTAATGGCGTCAGTAATGAGTCTTTTGTTTCACGAGAAGACCTTGCGCCATTATCGAAGAGGTAGGTCAGCCATTACTTGGTCTTGCTAACGTTAAATTTCTGAGGTTCGTTGTAACATTTCCAGTTTGGTGAACATCTTCGCTTCTTGTCCCTAAAATACGTTGTACATCTTTCCCTATTTTTTTATTATTTTTTTTCCTCTCTGTAATATTTCATTGTAAGCACAACATATACACATACATAAGAAAAAATTCGGAAATAAACTTTTTAAAATTGTATACAAAACTCGGATTCGAAGATTTAATTACATTCGAAATGAATTAATGAAAATAGTAGAGAAAACTCGAGTATAAAAGACGTGGAAATTAAATACATCTAAAAAAATCTAGTAGAAAAATTCAAGGGGAAAAAAGTACTTCAAAAAACCGTGAAGCACTAAAAATAGAAGATGAGTTTCTCTTTTATTTTTTGAAGTACACTCTACTATGAATAGGAGTAAGTCATCTTATAAAATGTATAATAAATATTTAAATATATATATATAACATATATATAAAATAAATTATTACTAAAAGTTGTATAGATTTCTTTAAATAAATAATCTTACTTAATTAAATTGTTCTTTCCAGAAAGATTTTAAATATTTAAAACAACAATATTTAAAGCAATATGATTAATGTATGAAATCCATACCTTAATTACAATATTTTGATGTTTTGCCAAAAATTTTTGAACAAACTGAAAATACCAAACAAATATTTTCATAATTATAACGTGGTGTTGATAAATTAAAACCCATTGGAAGTAAGCCAATGCCTTTGAATGGGCTTGAACAGTTTAGATACATAATTAGAAAAGTTTTAATATTAAAAATATTATATATTTAATTTTTTTTAATTATTAAATTCTTTAAATGATATTTTAATAAATGCAGTACTATATTTAACACATACATACCTCGTACATACATATTGGATTTTTATCGTATTTAAATTATTTTACGTTTATTAAATTATACAAAATTTTGTCAAAATATATATTACACGCTTCTTAAACATTNTATAGATAATTGTGACAAATATTTATATAATTTACTAATATATATTAGAAAATTTCTTTAAAATATTACATTTTAATACAAATTTTTAATAAAATAGCATTTTATTTCTAATTTTTATTTTAGAATGAATATAAGAAAATTTATTTACTTATAATTGATTAAGTAAAAAGAAAAAGAAGAGAATAATTGAATATGTAGGAGACTATAAACATAATTATATCTATTTATTTTATTTAATTCATTCTTTACTGAAGAGAAAAACTAAATATAATAATAGATTTAGATAAAATGGAGCTACTATTATCAAAATAAATTAGATTTTATACTTATTTAAGGCAAGAAACCATTATTTTTTAAATGTGATTGCTTTTTTTTCATCCATTATAGATTAGGAATTGAACTATTCCTAAATGCACATTTAACTTATTTCTTTATTTTTGTTGATTATATATATTTAAAGAAGGGCAAAAAAGTGATTGAATTCTAGAATTAAGATCTTGTAATTTATTCAGAAAAAAATTACAATGTTTGTCTTTGTTTATGACGTAAAGAAATTCACTTCTTGTATTGATAAAACAGAGTAATATGCAAAAATCAAAGGTTGTTTGTTGTAGGATGGCACTTTATTTTATTATCATATTGAATGAAGAATAATTTAAGTTTTAGTAAATTAAATAATCCTACTTAAATTAAATCAACTTCTAGATGAAGAAGTTATGCTTGGAATTTTCAATGTAATGCTTATTTTGGATAATGTTTTAATGATCATCTTCATTGAGATGGTTACTAAATTGAATATAGAAACAAATAGATATTTTCTTTGAATTATACTAAAGAAAATTTAAAGATTTGCGATATGTTTAAACCATGTGCATTAAAAGTGAAGGCATTTTGTAAGAAAACTTTCCTAAAATTCATTTAATTAGTTTATTCTACTATTGAAATATCCAATAAATCATTATTAATTTAATAATAATTATATTTACAATTAAAATAGAAAAAACATGCTTATCAATCGTTCAGAATATACAAAATTCATGCATTATTTATCAATACAGCTCGCATCTTCAGGTAGATCGTGACCTACTAGTTGGATATTTTTACAAAGCATCCATATTAATAAATCACTCTTAAATTCTAAACTTATTTTGTTAAATCTCCTTGATCGATTTTATAGCTGCGAGTAAAATCAGTTTTCTTTAGTGTATCAATTTTGATATTATCTATCCGATATCACGTTCAAATCGTAACTTAAAAACTCATTTATTTTATGTATCACGCTGTTAAAGCTGACGTTTAAGTTATATATTTTTTATTTAATTTTTTTTAAACTTTAACCATTTAAAAATTGATCAATTCTAAAATATTACTTTTCAATTCAATTTCTCCCTCTTTTGTAAGTGGTTTTTAGAGTTTTAATCATATAAATTGCTTACTTTCTATAACTTTGTATATGAATGATCCTGTGAGTAAGTTATCATTTGTCTTAACCTTAACACAACTTGTCACGTCTCTATCATTTTTATAATGATAAAAAAAATTTGAAACGTTCTAACTCACTTAAAACCTCATAAAAAACTACTTTGCATAAGGAAATTTATAAATATTATAATTTTTGTTGAAGAAGAAGGCGATTCTTAACACGTTACAATAAAAAGCATCTTGAATGAAAATTACTTCACCCCTCAAAAAAGAACAACTGTAATAGAAATTCCACTGTTAAAAACACTTTTAAAATTCAGTTTTTAATTAAAAATTCTTATTTAAATTCGCATTGTCTTCCATTTTTTGGCCGCAAAATATTCTTACATCATTCCTTTATATATTTTTATACTTTGATATTTTAATAAATGCAGTACTATATTTAACACATACATACCTCGTACATACATATTGGATTTTTATCGTATTTAAATTATTTTACGTTTATTAAATTATACAAAATTTTGTCAAAATATATATTACACGCTTCTTAAACATTTCAGCTCTTCTTGAATCGATGTTGAATTGATTTTTTTAGTTCCAACATTCTCTCTTCTATATATAAGTTACATACTTTTTAATAACTTCTATCCTTCAGTCGTCATGAATAATTTAATTTTTGATCGTATAAAATTTTCATATTTCTTTTATCCATAGCTTCTAAATTTAAAACAGTTCTTAACAGTTCCTAATAGAGAGATGAGTAATTATTTCCGAAGATTTGATGTGTCATTTGTGATTTTTCATTGGAAATCTTCGTTGAAATCATTTCTGCCATGATGAAAAAGTAATTCTAAACGGTAGCTGTTGTTATATTTATTTAAATAAGTTTAATATTTAATTTTAATACTTCAAAAATAAGGAAATTAAGTTTTGGAGTCATTAATAATACTAGAATGATAACAATGATGTCAGAAACATCTATAAATATACATATTTCTGATATCTTTGATGGCTCCACAACTTAATTTCCTTTACTTTGATGTACTAAAGTCAAGACAATATTAAATTAATTCAAATAGGTAGAATGTTAGTTGCCATTTAGAATTATTTTTTCAGATTTTAAACAATAATTTTGATGAAAATTTACAATGGAGACGTAAAAATGAAGTATCTAATCTTAAAAAATAATTACTCATTTATTAACAGTTTTTGATAAAAACATATATTAAGAACTAATTTAAATTTAGAACAGCTGTAGAAAAATATATTAAAGGGAATGAACATATAGATTATGTTTTGCTATCTTTACAATCATAGTGAATCTTTCTACAATATCTAGAACTTATCCTATACAGAAATCCTATCGAAATTTAGTTTTTAATATTATTAAATTTTCTAGAATTTACCAGAAGGTAACAACAATAATTTTCTAGTCAATACATTTCATTCTTTTTAATATTGTATTATAAAATAAATATTTTTCTTTTCATTATTTTGTATACTTCATTTTTTTCTTTAATAAAATCAATATTTATTAATATCACTTACAAATGTTATATTTATAATATGAAGGGGGAAAATTAATTATAAGATACAATATACACTACATATGAGATTTAAACGTATTTGTTAAAAATATTAAGTAAAATTATCCTGACTTAAATAAAGTAAAAAAAAAGAATAAAATGGAACAATTTAAAAGAAAAAATTATACAAAAATTTATTTCTATAAAAATAAAATAATATTGATTTTATGAAAGGGTTCTTTTTGTTTTGGTATAACAAGAAAGTTTTATTTTTATGTTTTTACAAAGAAACAAAAATAAGAAGCAACATTACTTTACAAAATTTTAAAAAAGTTCAATAACTTTTATTTAGAAAATATTTATTTATTTATTTATTTTTTCCTAATATCAATATTTTCAGCATGAAAATTTTCATTTTTCTTTTGGCTTGAAAACAATTTTAAATGCTTTAAAATTAAATAAATATCTGTTAAAATAACAGTTTTTAATTTAGTATTGATTCTAGCTTTATATAAAAATAACAAGACAATCAAACAAACTCTGAGATAAACTTAGAACATCTCAATAAAGTGTGTAAACAAATTTCATCTTTCCTCTTTGTCTTATCTTTACTTCCTTAATCTTGTAATTAATTCCGCTTGGATTTCTCAGTAGTCTTTGTAAGCAATATCAACCAACTGCAAGTAAAATGTGTACAAATAAAGCTATCAGAATTTCTTGATTCATATTATAGATAGGGAATCCTATTCAAATTACTTGAATTTAGACAGCACCAATGCTTGATCCATAATTAAAACCATTTTATAATTTAAATTTACTGTTCTTAAAATGCTGGAAATACTTTGATTTCAAGATTGTAACAGTTTATTACGCATATATACCTTGTAATCATGGATAAGGTTTTAGGTGTTAAAGATATTTTGAAAAATTTAAGTAATTTAATGTTTTTTAATAACAAATTTTAGCAATTTAAGCTGCTTTATACTATTTTAATTGTGTTTAAGATCATAGTTAAGGTTATAAGTCTTATAAGAATGAGATAATCAAGATAATAAAGATAGATTTTAAAGTTTTATAATGTTAATTGTATTGAATTAAGAACGTTTTAAGGCCAAATAAGTAATTAAAATAGCAAATTTTAACATAGATTTAAAAATAAATTAATAAATAGTTGACTTCATGTTTATAATTTATTAAAAATTAAATAAATAACAAACAGGAACTATTTGAAATAACAATTCTATTGTTAAGTATAGGTTTGTGGATGAATTATTCAAGGATATAATCCTAATTTTCAGATAAGGAAATGTATTTTATAGAGCAATTTTTCAATAGAGTAAAATGTTTTAATTATTTTAACTGATACAGGATATAAAATTATTGTTTATTTTATAAATCATTTTTTATTAATTTTTTAAGCAATTAAGAATATTGAACTTCATTTTTTTTAATTAAAAATAATTTTTATGCTATATTAATAGGAAGTTAACATTATTGATTCTATTTATAAAATTTTAAAACCTTTTTTAAAGACAGAAAAAAGTTTTCTAAAAGAATAAAATAAATATAAATTTATAATAATTCCTCATAATACTTTTTTATATAAAAATATTTTCTCTCTTGATTTTTAAATAATTTAAAATATCTTATTTCTATATTATAAAATTGAAAATAAAATTACATTATTTTTAATTTTTAAATTAATAAAATCTGTCTTATCGTGTTAAAATACTTAAACCATAATTTTGATTAATGTTGATTACTTTTTTAATTGCATTTGTATTAATAATTTAATTAGATTATCCTAAAATAAATTAAGATACTAGGAACCATCTAATAAATGATTTATATTCATTTTAGTTTGGCCATATTGTATTTTCTGTTTGAACTTGGAATAAAACAAAACAAAACAAGAAAAAAACGGATTGGTTACGGATTGATGGCATCTGAAACAGTTGAATGCAACAAAGAATAACCCACCCTCCCTTCTTATAATGACCTTTTTACTGGGTCACTGATTCAAATATTTTCTTTTGCTCACTGTTATTACACAACATTGTCTTTTGACAACATTTCCTTCTAGTAAAAGTAGAATAAAATATCAACGTTTCGATTGCATCGTTTTTTTCTTCTTCTCTACATCCTCTCTTCTTCACACGGTTATATTTTAAACTATTTTTTTTTATTTTTAACTTTATCTTCCAGTGGAAAAAAGTAATGTTATAGCGTATAAATTCATATGTAATTGAGAGAAAAAATGAAGTAAATCACACACACATTTCTTTTTTTTTTTATTTTACAACTCAGTACTTTATGTCTTCAATTCTGCAAAGTCAACTCTCTTCCTCTCTCTCTCTCTCTCTCTCTAAAGCAAAAATAGAATTTTTATACGAATCAATGTCGTTCGTCCAAATGAATGTGATCCTATGAATAGACTAGATATGCGACTCTAAGGTGAAGATAAGAAAATATTGGTTTCCATTATACAATTGAGGCAGAAAACTCCTATATCAACATGTCAAAAGACGACTTTTCAATAAAACTTGGACCAATGGTGATAGGAAAAAAAGGTACAAAGATAGCTTTTAACGTCTGCAATCATCATAAGTTAAAATCCACTATCTTATGTGGATCAATTGGGATGATGTAAGATGTGTTGGGAGTTTATTAAGTCAATGACTCTGTTTCGAACCGAAGAAACTGACTATTTTCTAAGTATGAATTGACTGGTTATTTATAGAAAAAAGTAGGCAAAGTGCCAAAAATAAAACATACAGAGAGAGAACACCATCTCATTGTCACTTTCGAGATGACCATCAAGAGTATTCATCAATTTTAAGTGTGCGAAAAGATTTTTACGGATTTTTCACTCACCTTTAACTTCAGAAATGCAAGCGATCAGGATATAGATGCAGAGAAGCAAACAGGACAATTTGCAACGCAACATAGCCCCTTCCTCATTTAACTCGCTTCCACCATCATTCGTATAGTCCGCCTTTTACTATACTCTGGCCTCACACTAATCCTGCCAACCAACAACTGTAACCTGCCGGCTCTCCTAACATTTTTCTGTCACGTCAGTAGGTGGCGCTGTGGTTACTGACTCTTCACGTGACACGTGACGTCGGACGGAGACAGCTGGCAAGCACGTGCCTAGCCTCGACGTCATCTGGTTGTCGGGCTCAGTATGGGATGTTGGGTATTCAGGTGATTGGACGGGCTCACGTTGGCTCAGTTAAGTTAGAAGTCCAGGTGTTTGCGAACTAACTAGCAATAGCGACAACAGAATTATCGATGTTTCAACATAGAAAATACGTTTTGTTTGCTGCCATTACTCTGCTGTTTATTCAATGTAAGTAGCTGTTATTATGTACCGATTAATATATATACATATATATAATTCATATACATAATGGTAATAGAATAGAATAAAAGAAAATAAATGTTTTATGTATTGTACCGTTAGATGAATGACAGCTCTTGTATATACTCTAACTCAAAATTACAACGGTAAATAATTAATCAACATACAATTGTGGATCTATTTATAGTATCTTATATACTTTATCTTCACATAAAGTCGGTAATTAAAGATTGTTAATTATCTTACAACCATTATTATATATAAATATGATTCCTTTACACACAAACTATAATTAATTATCATATAATTATCGTTATATATAATTCTAGTAAATAGCTTTAAAGATTATTATAAAAATATTATAACTATTTCTATATTTTAATTTCAAATAAAGTCATTAAAGACAGTTAATTAGCTAATAACTATAGTTGCATATATGTATATTTGAACTCTAAATTAAAATAATAATTAATTAATTACCTCAAAAAATCTTTAATTAAATATCTTAATAATTCATTGACTTACAATTATTTTTTAATTAAATCTAAGAAAATTATAATAAATTATGAAAGAGAATAATATATGTTACGTAATATGATTACATCAGTATTAAGCTACAGTAAACAAATGAATTTACGAAAGCTTATTAAAATTTAAAGTAAGGAAAATATCAGTTAAAGTTAAATATTCCTCTGTGTATAAATTAAATATATAAAAGCAAGTTTTAGTTGTAAATTAATTGCTTATTAAGTTTTATTCGCACGAATGAACGTGTGTTATAATTGAAAATGTCATTAATCTGTATTAAAAGAAATAATAATGTAGAAGATTGTTTACATTTTCTATTTACGTAACTAAATTTCGTAAGTAAAATTTAGCAACCCCTTTCTAAGAATTGTTGGCACCTGAATGCCCCTTATCCAATATTTAAATTATTTAAATATAATAAATTAAAGTGCGATAAATTAAGTGATTAGAATGATAGAAAACTTTGCCAAGAGATGTATTTCTTAACGATATTGGTGCAATTCCAAGAGAATTTCTTTTCTTTTTTGCCAACAAATTAAGAGTCTAAACCTTCAATTTTTTACAGCTCGTTTCCAAAAACATTAAGTACAACTTGTATGCAATAAAAGTCTGGAAAGAAAAAAGAAAACTATATAAGTAATCCAATAAAGACTCGCAGTTTATGACACAAAAGTGTTGCAATGTTGTTCCTCTCTTGATAGTCGATACGACACAAAGTTTTATAGTATCGATATCTCTAGAGGAAGTATCCCTGCTGGAAAATCATTGGGAGTTTAATTTTGAGCGAAATAGTTGTCACGCTGGCTTTCAAAGCATCTAAAAGGATTGACGGAATTGTGGTGGTCACCCTGAAAAAATAACCTCCTATAAATGCTACAGTCTATGGCTATGGGTGTGTGCTCAAGCTTATAGACTTTTCTCTTTCTAGTTATATGATATAGGATTTCTTTTGTCTTCTATTCATTCTTATATATATTATATATATATATATATGTTTTTATATATTGTGTGTTTTATATACTTGCGCTTCTTCTTTATTTATGACCTCGTATAGTAAACATATATAGATTTCTTACATTCTCAAGTAGGTCTTAAAGTTGAATATTTTTTTTAATAAATAATATTTTGTATAGTTTATGAATAGAATAAATTTATATAAAAATTTTATNATCAACACCTATAATTTTTTAAAGATTTATTTTGATAGATATTTAAATATAATATTTTTAATTTAAATTTTTTAAACGAGTATATTAATAGATTATTCATATTTAACAATATTCATCCTTCAGTTATTCATATAAAGTAATGAATTTAAATTAATTGAACTGGGCATTTCCTTATAGTTGGAATAAATAATGAATATATAAATCTTATTTATGACATTTATAATGCCATAAAATATACTTTCAGTTTATAAAATTAATTCTTTATGTGAGAAAATTATCATCAAAATGATTAACGACGATTATTTTTATAGTTTAATTTCATTATATTGATTTTATTTGATGTTTGTTATTTATCTATAAAGTGATGAAAAGTATGTAATATTTATATTTTCATAGAAAAAGTTATTATTTAATTATGTGCTAATTGTATTTTATTACTTTTTATAGTTTAATATTTAAATAATTTTATTATATTTATAACTATAGATTAAAATTTTTTAATTTATGAGTGATTATAAATGTTTGAATGTATAGTGCATGTATACATACACCATTCATGTTTAAAATATTAAAAATCCTACTTAAAGTATGATTTTTGTATCTTTACACAACATGAACTGTTATAATTAATCACATTTTTATGATAAATCACACTTTAAAAATCCTAGAGCAAGTACTAAACAATAGAAAACTCCATAAATATAACATTACACACAGTACAAACACCCCATACATGTGTTCAAAATTACAATATATAATATATCATCTTTGTATAAATTATTTAATATAATGAAAGTATCATATGTATTTTTTTTTAAAATTAATATGTATATTTTTTTAAATATTTATTTCTACATTTATGAATAATGCGCAGATTAGAGTTCTAATCACAGAATCTCCAGCTGTCAAGTGATGCATATGGTAAAGTAGCCAATGATAGGTCTTACCGGCAGACAGCAGCTGGTGTGACACACTGCATATCCCCATCCATCCCCAAACTCCTACAGTTGAACTGAAATGACACAATAGAACTAGGTTAGAATTGGTTCCGGTGTCATATCAACCATCTGTCGAATATTGTTTAAACTATTGAATTTGTGAAAGTCAATGGAAAATCTAAATGGTTAAATTTCAATATTTTCTCTACTCGTATACAATTTTACTTGGCAACATTTACTAGTCGACGTCATTTAAGACACGATAATATGCTATTTCCTGTATATATGTAGCTTAGACGTAGGTTAAAAATTCATCTCAACTCGATGATTCTCAACAGCTCTAACTACGCATCGTTGCATCTAAGATTCTGTTCTTCCTTCCCTCTTTTTTTAAAATTTTTTTTCCTTTTTTTCTTCCTGCATAAATTTCCTATTGACGTCGAAGCGTGTAGCTTGTTCATCAATTTGTCGAAGGCAAGTTTCGTTAAAATCGATCGAATGACATCAGGTCAATCTGGTGAAGTTGTATGACCACAAAATACGATCGTACACGCCAGCGATTTGTGTGTTTTTATATATATATATACTTTTTCTTTTAATTTAAATACAATAAAATCTGTAATTTAATAAGGCACAAATTTATTAAATTTACATAATTCTTGAATTAAATTACAAGTATTATCTTATTGTATCGGGAGCAACTTTCTACGTGGATAAGAAGCGGTAAGAAGGAAAAATGATGCCCAAGTAATATGTATTTATATAAAAATTAAAAACTAAGAAAGTTTTAAGATAATTTTTTAAGATTTAGTATACGAAAAAAAATCTTTTAAACTTATTTTCTTAATCTTTTTTACAACTTATCTATCGCGAGTTATGTGATGTTGTAATTAAGTTCTATATTAGACAATGTTATAACCTTGACACAATAATTATCGAGGAAGAAATGAGAAGCCTGCAAAATAGTCTACAATTTAGATAACCATCTTTACAAATTTAATTTTTCTTACATCTTAATACGTCGATAAATGAATAATACACATGTACAAATAATCGATAATTATTTAAAGCATCAGTACATTGAAGCATACCACAAACAAACCATTAAAGAGGAACGGATTTTAATTTTAAAAAATGATGAAACATTATAACAGATATTTGGTTTTTATCGAATAACTTCTAATGAAAGTTGTCAAGAAGTATTATGCTCCTATTGTTCGTCCAATTACTGACATCTATTGTTTCTCAGGCTTTAACGCAGCCCACATGTCAGGACAGTCTGTCATATTGGTTTTAATATCATCCATCAATCTATTTTTCTCACAGCAGCTTACCTCCCGCCATTTCAAGAAGGTGATTTACGATTGTTCCAAGACATTTCGAATAATCTACAGGACTATTAGCACTTTGTCGTTTATTGCGGTCTGTTAAAGGAGAGGAATTTACATCAGCTGCTTATCGATTACTTCTAACTCAAATTTCCATTTTTATAATAATTCTAAGATATTTTTATATTGTAAAAAAATAACTAAAATGAATCCTCTAGTTTATAATTTAATATACATGTTTTTATATATTTTTTAATAGTTCAAGAGCGCAACTTTTATCACTTTGTAACAAGGAGGTGTAAGAACTTCACAATTTTGTTGTAATTTATTGTTAAAAGTTGAAAAAATTCAGACCTAAATGAACACAAAATCTTTATTATATATATTTATATATTTTTTTTATATAAAACGCATAAAAATTGAATTTAAGAAGCACAAAAGTTACAAGAGATCATTTAGTATAAGTGCAATATTTATAAATGGATGGGTCTATCTTCTATAGTAAATAGATGAATTCTTTTAAAGTATAGCAGTTTTTGATAATGATTCACAGGAGGGAGTATTTTAAAGAACTATGATCACTATTTACGATAGACCTATAACATCACAGAAATATATTGCACTTAAAATTTATCCTTAATGTATAAACCAAGTCTCAGCATCTATTGCTTTAAGTTAAAGAATTAGATTTTTCTCTACAAAAATTCCTCCTACTGTCACGGTTTGGGTATAGGATAAACGGGACTTTTGGGAATTTAGTACGATATTTGGTTCGAGGCATTTTCTTATCTGACATGCTCTATTCATCAGTGAAGATTGTCTAACCTAAGTAATTCTATAGGAAGAAAAAAAAGGGAATAAAGTAACTTTCGCTTGCAGAAATGCTATTTGTAGGAAATTGGTCAAGTATCTTTTCTCTAAAGATTTTTTTTTTTCGTGATAAGTGAGAAAATGTTTTATGGAACAATTTATAAATTATGAAAATGTGTTTTTTTAAAAATTTTCTAAAAAATTTAATATCAAAATTATTCTTTTTATAAAGTATAAATACTTGAGATCAAGTGAGAAAAACTAATTATATATAAAAAATATACACACGTAAAATCAGTTCTTCTAGTAGATGGTAATCAGCAAGGCCATTTGATCTGGGCCTTATTTAAGAGGCCTACAGATTATTCACGCCATACATTTATTGTATATTAAAAAAGAAATCTACTTACTATCAAAGGCAAGTTTTTAAACATTTGTTTTGTTATTTTAATATGCTAGAGGCTCCAAAAATGATGACCCATAGATCTCTCTCCCCTCTCTGAGAGGCCCTGCATACAATTGTTTTATTTTAATCTCAGATATAATTTTTATTTATACAAATTACATTAAATTCTTAATTTTTATAGTTAAAAATCGAATTATATATTCTAAGTTATATATAAAACACATAATTTTAATAAATTTAATAAATTTAATAAATAACATTCAAAAAATTTGAATGTTATTTATTAAAATTGAATTCTAAAAAGCTCAAAACAGTAGTTTAAATTGTCTTGAATACATTGTATAAGTATAATAATTATATTAAAAGTTCTAAAGTATTGGCTATAAAAACTTAAATTTTTCACTTTATATTTTTTTAATGATATTAAATTTTTTATTTTATTAAAAATAATGTTATGAAGTAAAGTGAAATTTAAAAAACAAAAACAAATATATTAACTATTGATACAATACATCAGATCCTTGATTAGAATCTGATTAGAGAAAAATATGACAGAAGATTAAAGCAGAATTAAATTAAATTAATTTAAAAAATAAGAGTAAATTTAAAACATGTATTTGTAAATTATAAACTTTAATATTCTACTTGTTTTCAGAGGAAATACTTGCTCTTATATTGGATAAATTAATAAAAATGTGATTTATCAATATTTTTGTAAATAATTTTTAAAAAATAATTTATATTTTAAAAAATAAATAAAATCTTTTACTTTAAAAATAAACATTTTATTAATTCATAAACAGTAAACAACTTTATTAATCCTTACTAATTTTATTGCATTCACCATTTCTTTTCTTTTGGAGCATGTAAGAGTGATATCAGCAGTAAAATTTTTCATTATTTATTTATATTTTTTATAAAAAAAATAATATAAATAAATTTAATTGAAAACAATTTTTTTAATTAAAAGCTGTTTTTAAAACATTTTTAAATTTAAAAGTCAAAAATGCATATTTGAGCTATAATTTTTATTGTTTTTATCATTAAATTGGCAGTAGAATTCTTAAGAGAATTAGCTTGATATTTTCTCAAAATAAGAATCAAATTTTATTAAATAAAAAAAAATTAAATTAAATTGATCAGAGACAAATAAAAATATCATAATGACTCATGATTTAAGGATAGAATCCTAAAGAAAAAAGTTGTTTACTTTAATGTTTTCTATTGAAGTAGATTCTATCAGGAAAGTTGTCTATATATTATATTTAACATGCCGTAACATCAAGAAAAAACTTTTATAATTTATTACAGAAAATATATTAGTTCTATATTGAGAAAACTTTTGATTTTTAAACTTTTTTATTTTTCTCCAATTTTTTTTTTTTTGAATAAAGAAATTTTATGAAGCTATTTCACTTCAAAACTAGATGAATGGTTAATCTGAGTTTTGCATACACTTTTCTGCATGCACTGAATCAAATTTAAGGCATAATTTATCAAGTTTAATGTTAATTCTTTTATATTTTGCACATTTATTGAAAATTCATTCTATATTTTACTTATATACATATGAATATAAAAATCTTTGAGGCATTATTCACTATTTTTTTAAAATCTGTTATGTTTACTCTGATCTGTAAGACTTTATATAGACCAACCTCTATACAGCGCCTCTTGAGTAATGTACTGTACCTTAGTAAAGCGCTTATTCACGGATTTTTCTCCATAAATATTAGAGAAACCTTTAGAAAATATATGATTTTGCATTGCAAATGACATTGTTATCTCCAAAAAGCTTAGCATTCGAGTTCCCAAACTCAAACTTATGAATATGTACAATTCTTACTTTTTTGAGGTACTTCGGTGTAAAGCCACATCCGATTTAGAGCCAATTTTATATTAGAAATGGTGGTGCTAAATCGAAGTTTGACTATAAAGCCTCGTTTCACAACTAGCTTCCCCCGTTTTTACGATTGGTGTAAACATTATGATGGATTTTCCTGGTCGTAACCCCAATTTGTGGCATTGAATCTTATGTGGAATACGACACTCGCTTTACGACGAATTACCAGAAACCAATTACACCGTTAATCAAGAACTTATCATGCATTACACAGTCGAACCTATATTGACGGACACCTCTCAACAGCCGCCATTTCGTTTTATGTCAGTGGTCGTTGTTCGGAGGTTCGACTGTAAACATTCACTTCAAATCAGAATATTCCATTCATTGTTTGATTTATTTATTTATTTATAGTAATAATATTATTAGATTCTTCTCAAAATTAATATAAATTAGATATATCTAGTTTGATATTTAATGACATTAATGAAACTAAACTCGGTTGGTCTGAGTATATAACAAATTAATACGATTTCCTACGAGATAAAACAAAATATTTTATTAATTATTATAATATATAATGATATATTATGTGTAAGGTGAATAGAATACTTCATAAACATCCTTCATTATTAAACTAATTTCATGAATACCAAGGTGGACAATAATGAAATTAACTTTGTTAGATTTTCTAATGATTTGGTTGGGGATTTTCAATGTTGATTAATATTCGAATAATCATACTAATATTAAAATCTATATAAACTCAACGGAGATCACAAGCAAGTTGCAAGAATGTTTAATTTAATTTTTAAAGTTTGTACGCGTGGTTCAAAAGTCGGTTGACCGAAATAGTAAAAAGTCGGCTAACTCGGTTAACCGATTTTTGGGCCAATCCGAAGGCCATATTCCGTAAATACATCTGTAATATTCTGCAAGGCTACAGAATATTCCTTAGGTTAAGGTAGTTTATATTTAAAAATAAATGTAAGAATAAAAATATTTGTATAATTTCTTACTTCTTGTGAAGGTGTAAGAACATTGTAATTTGAGAATATTAAGGATTACTGTATAAAATATATAGTTAAGAGGAAATATATAAATATACACAATAAAGTAAGTGGAAACCCATATTATTTTGGATTTAGCATCATTTAAACTATAGATTAGAGAATATGCTTAAGGTTCGAGCTTGTGTCGTGACCTACAGAGTACATTTTCATTTTGTTTTGATTCCTCACTGTTCGTAATTTCAAAAAAAAAAAACAAAAAAATGTACAAAATTATAAAATATTATAGAAAAACATTTATTAAACAAATTAAATTTATTGTATAATAAAATAAAATGCAATGTACAGTATTTGTATGTAGGCTACAGAATATTCCTTACTGCAATTTTGAACAATTGAACTATAAATCAATTGTAGTTGTACAATAATAGTGAATGTAAAATGTATAAAGAAGAGCAAGATAATAGAATTATTTCTGAATATATTTTAGAATATTTGATTGCATAAAGGACGAATGCCCAAAGTGGCACGCCAGAAGAATTTACCTGCTTCTCACTTCATTTTTCATAAATTTATTATACTTAAATTATATCTACTTGATTTCTTTAATTAAAAAAAAATTGAATTCTAAACCTTCCACCTATAAGTTAAATACTGTATGCCTATTTTGGCAAGCATATTCAAAAAAGTATTGCCATCTCCAGCATAAAGCATTAAAAAATACCGAAATTAAGTATATCAGAAATTTATATCTATAGTATATTTGCCATTACTTTAATAGTGAGATCATAGTATTATATAGATACATGAAACTATAAAATAAAGTAATTTTATGTTATAATTATGTACAATTTTAATAATTCTACATAATTTTGTACACACATTTTATGTGCTTTAAACTAATTTACCACAAAATATTATTTTATGGTAAATTAGTTTAAAGCACATAGAATGTTTGTAGAGTTTATTATGCGCTTTAATTTACCATAAAATATTATTTTGTGGTGAATTAAAGCACATAATTTCGAAAAATTTTTAAATTTATTTGTTTTCCTCTCTTATAAATATGAAATTAATAAATACATTTCAGATATATTTAATATTTAATGTATAACATCTTTAAATAATTAATACTGGCTGTAACTATAGTAATAAACGGGAGAATATTATATTTTATAATAAATTAACGTCCATTTTTTTCAGAGATAATCTCACAAAAAAATATATAAAGCTATAAACTGAAATCTGTAGCTACAAAAGTTACATAAGACTTATCGATTTATGTTATAATGTTTTATGAAAATTAAATAAATCAATGGATATAAGAAAAATCAATAAACTTAGAATCCATACAAGATACTTCATATTCTTCAATGCACTTCAATACAAATGTATTGTTCCAAATATGGATGTTGCTAGGTCGATAACCTGATTGCAAATAAAAAGATATGATCTAAGTAATGAGACTATCTCTAGAAAAAAAAATATATATATATATAACTATAATTTAATTAAAATAATAATAATAATGCAAATTAATATGTTAAGAATTCCAATACTTATAAATCCTCTCCCTTACTATACAACTTCTTTAATTCATTTTTAATGAATTGTGATAATTGTAATTATTCTTTAAAATTCTTTCAAAGTTTTTTTGAATAATTATTATTTATTTTTTTAAAACTTTTAATTTGATCATAAGTAGGCATTCTAAGCATTAATCCTCCTCCTCCTCCTCTTCCACATTCAACTTCTAACAATGAAATGCAGATGTATGGTTGCAGTTTATTTAAGTCGAACAACGAAAAATAAATTATTTTCTCGGACGAAATAGTGTTATTATGATTTAATAAAATTCGTTTCTTCTTCTCCTTTCATTTTGCTTTCCGATTGTATTTACTAATTTATTATTCTTTTTTAAAAAAAAATTCTATTGCAATATTCGGTATACAGAGATTAATTAAAGTATCTACTCCGTTGTTTTACTAAAAATTCTGTTTTTAAATCTTTAATTTGTGTGCATAAATAATTAAAATTTAAAACTAATTAATGCTATTGTTTATAATTTATAAAGTATTATTTTTACATATTTAAGTAAACGCTCATCCCTCCTTTATCATCTCATTACATAAAAAATATTTATTTAATAAAAATAATAAAGGTTATTATTTAATAGTTTTGTTTTTTTTTTGTTTTGCTGTAATTTCTTAACTATTAATTTATATTTTCATTTAGAAAATCCACGATAATAAATTGTACGGTGGTCCACAAGTCGGTTAACCGGATGAATTTAACTTTGCCGCACACCGGTTAACCGACTTTTGTGCCACGCTGCGGAAACCTACCGAAGAATGGCTACATAAAATCGTTTATATTATTATTACTATTATTAATTAATTGCCGTATTGTAAAAGTAACGTTAACATTAAAATCAGTATAACAATTATATCGTAGCAAATATTACGTTAGAAATTAATTTCAGCGGACCTCATCTAAGTTTATTTAGCGCCGCCATTATAATTATTTAGCATTTAAGTATCTGTTTACAATTTGATGTTAATCGTAGCATAATATCTAAATTTTCCAATGAATGTACGTAATAAATTTGAAGTTTAATTTTCCAGGCTGCACAGCAGGAAACATTACGCACTTGATTGTTCCTCGTTGGGTACGAAATGGTACAGAAGATAGAGTATTATTGGACTGTCAATACGATTATTCGTTGAACGAAGAAAAGTTCGTACTAAAATGGTACTTTAACAACGATCGTCAGGCTGCCTATCAGTGGATACCAAATCTAAATTCGAGGTCATTCTCTAATCAGTTCAAACCATTCGCCGATTGGGAGCATTATTTAAAAGATGCCGATAAATTTAACAAGTATAGGCAAGTCATACTCAAACGCCCGACAACGGAATTTACTGGAGAATACAAGTGTCATGTGACTTCGAAACAGCATACCGATGAAAAAACGGCGTACATGACCGTATACGGTAAGTTACGTAAATTATAAATTGGTAAAAATCCAATTAAAATAAGGTATCTGTTACGCGACACCGCAATTAGTAGCGCCGTATTGATTGCATTTACACAGTGATGCATAGGTTAAGCAAGGTATAACTTAGGACCTTCAAGCTAATAGGGCCTTGATCCATTTTCAAAAAAATTAATACAGTAAAACCTGTTTAAATCGGAAATCTGCCAAACCGGAAAGGATATTCGGCGATTCCGATTTACACAAGTTTTGCTGTATTTATAATCCATTATTATTTGGTAGCGGAGAAAGAGCCCGTTGTATGTTAAGGTGTTTAAGGCCCGAATATGCCAATAAATCCAGCCAATAGGGGGTGGATAGGGTCCTTGCTCCCACTGGGATCGAGTAAAAAATTCCACAAATTATAATCGTAAAAGTGATTGAGATACGTAGCCTTGCATCCTCGATCATAAAATGCTTTGTTTGTCTTTTGTATTGATACAATACTGTATTCTATAATCTATTTGTGGACAAACCCCCTCAAATTAAACAATTACTTAAAAATTTATTCATGTAACTATTTGTCTCCGAGCTTTGTACCCCTCCCCAGAAAATTTCCCGCCAATCTCCACGATCCAGTTTCATTGTACACCTTTAAATTGATTATTTTCTGAAGAAGGGCCTCTTACACTATAGCTGGAGAACAAATGTTCAAATCCGAGCCTGATGCTACAGTTTAGGGCCTCTTTAAATTTATTACTTTATAGAGGAGGGTAAAGGCATCTTACAAGACAAAGACACAAGACTAATTTCTGCATTTACAATAAATACAGCACTAATTTGTAATAAAGTTAAAGTCTGATAAAGAAAAACAACAAAGAACTTTTTAAAAAATAAAAAGAAGTTTTATTTTAGTCACCGATTCGAATTTTTATAACGCGTGCGAAATCTGTGACTGGCATTAATAATTTTAGATATTAGCATGGTTAGTCGTTGCCATAAGTTAGTGGTCATACAACTGCTGGTCCAGATGGCATTTGTCGACAGTCTTGCATTAAATATCGGCCACAACGTGACATCGAAGTCATCCATTGTAGTAACATCGTAAATTTTTTATGTTTGCTGTTGGAGAAGAATAACGGAAACATCTCTGAATTTACACTGAAAACAGATGTTGTCGAAATAATATTTCCTATTAAATTCTATGATTTGTAAACAATACAGCGTCAATTATCTAATGCTTTCAGTTTAGCCGAAAGTAAACTATACAATTTTCTTTTTTTTTTTTTTCTTCACATTTATGGAGTAAAATTAGCAAATTAATTCGGCTAGAAATACTGTTTATTATTTATTAAATTTATTGTATATATGTATCTTTTTTTAAACGTTAAGCGTCTTCTAAGAAGAAAATTTAGTTTGAAAATTTAAATATTTGACGTATTGATAGACGTGGGTGCGGATCCAAGTATATATTTCCTAACTCTTAGTTTCTTCTTCAGATCTTTTATATACAGCATATATAAAAAAATTGTGTTTGTCTGTTATCTGTCATCTATACTTCTATCCTCTTTGACCGATCTACGACATATTTTTCATGCTTACTCTCTAGAATCTAGCGGAACATATAAGCTACTATAAAACCTCACTCCACCCTGATTTCATCCCTCTATTAACTCCCCGTATTAACCACCCATTAACTTTTTATGTATAATCTAACTCTTGGTTTCTTCTAGAGAGGTTTAGATATTATAATTAGTTTATATACATTAAGTATCATTTATTTAATAACAAAATCAGCTACGTAATAAAGTATAAGAGCGAATAAATTATTTATCTTCATGATGATGACTAAAACTATTCTAAATATTTTCAAACACTTGAATGGTGAGCGAGGACAGTCGAAAACCTTGCGAAGACGTGATGCTATATATAAGCTCGTTCTTTCATATAGAATCCTTTCTACGACCTTGAATATACTTCAAAGTAAATAAATGAAGTTGTTTGTATTTAATTATTTAAGATTTTTAATTATAATTAGTGTTATTCTACTGATTCTATTATTAGTTATCCTATTATCAATAAAATATTTAATTATCCAAGTTAATAATTTTAATACATTTTTAAAAATCTAAAACGAATGCTCTTCTAGAAAGGCCTTACCCTTCGATAAACATGTTAGGGATGGCCTCACTCCGTCATATACATCATTATAGTGCATTACACACACAAACATACACACCATAAATTCTATATTTGGTTATGCTTAAGGGACTTCGGGATGAGGAGAATGGTAGGGGTGGGCCACCCCCTAAAATATCATTAAAATGCATTGTCATGGGTCTTGTATTTTAATTAGAAATTCGAGTTGCAAGATTTTGAGGACACGACACAAAGTTAAATATATATATTGATATATATATATATTTTTTACAATGGAAAAATTTTCAAAAGAATTTCTTCAACGAAAATCAATCTTCAGTCACATGAATCAAAGAAACTTGGAGAAATATGTCACCCGGAGAGAGGATATTATATGTCAGATATCAGAAAAAAGCATCTTCCTAAACGAAAACCCATCAAAGATTGCCATTCGTCATCTCATACATATTGTTCACCCCCAACAGCTACTCAAAATTGTAAACAGATTTAAGTCAACAATGGACATACGATAAATATCTTTTTACCTAAATACTAATATTTACAATGTTACAGAATTTTTTCCTTAAAAAAGAAGAAATTATATTTAAAGGTTTAAATAATGATTATTTTTCCGTTTGAAATATGACCTCACCAACTGTTATAGATAGACACATCGCACACATCTCTCGTACGTCTTCACTGCATTTACTTTTTTTTGAGTGATAAACGAGGTTATTTCGTTTCCTCTTCTTTCTCAAATTTTATAAGTCTTTAATGCCCTTTTTCCCCTATAAATTATATATTTTTAAATTTAATTTTAAATTGAATTAATACGTTATATACAAAATTTATAAGGCTACTACTTAGGAGCTCGTGATACGTACAACGTAGCAGAGACCCTAAGTACAGCATAGGGCCCCACGTTTTTAAATTTATTATTATGTAGTAGAGAGGATGAGTTCGAATACAGCACATTTTTACGTCAGTTTTACAATGAGAAATTGTAAAGAATGTCGTCAAATTTACGTAAAAATGAGCGCTATTCTAATCAATCGAACAGACCTAGTATTTATTATAGAAGAAGAGAAGAGGCCCCAGGTATAATACATAAGATGCATTTCCATGTTATGCCTGTGGCGTCACGCTTTAAAATCTATTATTATTTAGTANTTTTTAATTATTTATTTAATAATAAATCATTTTTTTATTAAATTAAATCTTATATAATTTAAATCTTTTATAGTTAAATAATTTAATTTCAAAGATAAAAATTGGATTATTTTTATTTATTTTATGTATTTAGATGTAATAACTTCTCATTTGTACTCAATGAACCTCCCTCATTTGTCAGCTATTTACGCTTAATAAATAATTAAAAATTTTATTTAAAATAATTAATTATAATAGAATAAAGCATATATTTTACTCGTAAAACTTTTATAATTTTGTAAAAATTATATTTAAATATTAAAAATCGACTTTAAAGTTGGTCTTTTCCTATGATTCATTCTTTCCTCGTGATTGACTTTTACTTAAAAATCACAGTTTGTGACTTGATCCATTTCGGTAAAAGGATCTTTTCTTCGGTATTGATTCGTTCGAAACCTATCGATACATAAAAATACAATAAAAAATTACAATTTCTACTTTAAAAAATACAAAAATAGCGGCATAAATTCATGGCAAAATTGCACGAATCATAATTAATTAAATTATAAGAAGTTCCACCAAGTATTGGCTCCATTATTAGTTAACGACTTTATACGCTTATAAATTAACTTTCTAGTTTAATTTTAAAGTGTTTCGAAGAATAATTTCCTTATTTTTTAATATTTTAATATTAAAATAGAATAATTATATAGAAATATTTCTCATAACTAAAATTTGATTTGAATGACAATATTCTAATTTTGAAATTTCTGCATAATTATGGGATGACAGAGAATGGCATTTGTAAAATTTCATAATTATAAACTTGATTAACTTCACTCCCCTTATTCTTAATGCAAAAGAGTTACTAAATTTTATTCATTTTAACGAACTTTTGTCAGAATAAATTAATTCATTTAATCATCTTTTATTAATTGTCACTTTAAAAATATTCCAACCTTCTCGCATTTCTCAACGTATTTTTTTAATGTTTTTCTTTATATTTTGAGATATTTTTGTTTTATATATTTTTACAAACATTTATTTATTATAATCATTTATTTTTATATTATTTTAAAAAATATTTTTATACTTTTTCCTCCATTTTAAAGTGTCATATAACTAAATAACGCGTTAAATTTTTAATGTGATTTGTGTATTTTATATAAAATTAAAAATTCCTTAAATCGAGTTAAAGTATTTTTATTAAAAATAAATTAATCAGTTGTTTAATTACATTTTTATACCCTTTTTATAACTTAAATTTTTTTTAATATTTAAAGATGTTTAATATTAATAAACACTGCTTCAAAATTTTAATGGAGTTGTGTTTATTGTAGGGGAAAAATTATTTTAAAAATAATTTTAAAGTATTTTTATTTACTTTAAATTAAAAAATAAATTTAAAAACTTTTAAATTATATTTTAATTTAATTTTAAAAATAATTTATACATTTTTTTGCCATTAAAAATGTTTCAATATTACCTAAACGAGGTGATATTTTACTGCGAGTTGGGCATTTTTATATAAAATAAATTCGAATTTTTTTATTTTTAAAAATGATTTTTCTTGTAAATAATAAATTCATAAAATTTTTTATCATATTTTAAAACTATTTTTAGGATTTTGAGTAAATTAAAGAGCTATCAAGTAGCCAAAAATAATGCATTAAAATTAGTTATTTTAAAAATAAAATCTAGATTTATACATGAAAATAAAATGAATAAACTTTAACTAATTTATTTATTATTATTTTAATGTACAGAAATTCAATTTTATTTAGTTCTCTTCGGAATATTGCCATTTGTTGTTTATTGAGGGAGGGTGAAAGGAGCCATTGTTGTTTGTAAAAATGGCAGTGGTATAAAACGAAAATGTAGAAAACTTTTAACCCATTCAGGTTAATGACACAAATACAGACTTTGACTTCCGTCCAGTAATTTTTGGAAAGAGTGAATTTGTCTGCATCACCTTCTTCTTTCCTTTCTTCTCCTTCTATAGAACCAATGCAATTTTTATTACAGCTTCGTTACTCCCTTAACAAATAATAAAATTAATATTTTATTTTATTTAATTCGTCTTACACGTAAGATTTTTCCATAACTAAATATAATTCTAAATGAAATTCTTCCTTTAAAAAAATACGAATGGAAGATGCTGTAGTTAGATTTTTTTTCTAAGCCAGAGGCATCATCTACATAAAGGAGAAAAAAGGGAAGAGCGAGAGAATAATGGAAATTATGTAAAAAGATGCAAGTCGGGGTGAAGTTTTTGGTGGTTTATTACGACAATTTTGTTTCCAGAACACGATTAAGTGAAAAACTTTATGGTTTCACCTTATTCAAGTTAAAAAAAGAGGATGGAAGGGATGTTGTAAAAACTTCAATTATTCGTTGTTTGTCTTGGACAGCCGTGTCAGCTATAAAGTGGACAGTGTATAATGTGCTTTTACGAGATTTCATTTGAAGTCGCTGTCACTCTTTACTAAGCTAAATAATAAAAAAAAAAAAAAAGTGGGAAAAAATATAACAAAATTGGTTAACTCCTTTCTACACTTTAGTGTTATTTATTAATGACAGCGCTTAATCATTTTTCCAAAAAAACAATTTAAGGAGACAGGAAACTAATCTATCTCCAAAACAAAACAGAATAATCTTCTTCACTTATTAAATTTATAAAGTATTTACAAGATTTTAATCTTTAAAAATTCATTTTTAAGCTTTAAAAGTATATAATTATATATAAAATTAATTAATTATTAGTGTTTTAGATAAGGTTTTTATGTAGTAGAATAGTATAAAGTGTGTGTGTATAGACCTATATATATATATAAAGGAAATTGTGGTCATACAAGTGGGTTCTTTTATAGACTTCTCATCATCACCATGTAAGGGCCACAACCATCGACTGAGTAACGTGTAACTAAAATAGAAAACCAAGAATAGTCTGGTTTACATCTACTTCCTGTGTCTCGGCTGCTGTAACAATTCTTATCACCCTTTTTTTCTGTTTAGAGGTATTAAAACTTGGAAACAAATTATCTTAGAAAACGTATTAACGAGGGGGACTAAATTGCATGATAAGTAAATTATTTTAACAATGATTAGTGGAAGTTAAAGTGTATAGAAAGAGAAAGAGAGTATGAATTGCTATGAAAGGAAACGACTCAGTCTCCACCCAAACTGTTTTAATATCCGGATAAGAGGAAGGAACTGTGGACCATCAGTCACCCACATCGCCACCTGCTATAACGAATACATTCGAAAATTCAGCTGTTGTTCCCTTGACCCTTTGTTTAATTCTCATCACCAATTAACGACCGATACAGAAAATGGTTTCGTTCATTCATAAAATTTGTATTTATTTATTTATTTATTCTTCTTTTGTTTTTTATTTTATCCATTTTCATCGTCTCAACTTTGACCTTAATAAAAGGTAAATTAAAATGGTCGCATCGCATAAATCAAAAATTAACATTCAATAAGTACGCTTTGCGTAAGCTATCAAAATGGATTATCGAAACGACATCTGTCGTCTTTAAATCGAACTTCTTTTTTTTATATTTCATCAATCAAAGAAAATAAAAAAAATTGTAGAAAATAAAATTAAAATCGTACGTTATTTTCTAAGCGATGAGTGACAACGTACAGATTGATGATTATAGAGCAGAAAGATAACTATTAAACAAATATATCATTATATACGATCTATAAAAACGATTTAAAGTATATTTTTTATTNTACACATATATTGTATATATATTTTTCACATGCATTTCTGAAGTTCACTAAATTTGATACATACAAAATTTGTGATCATATTTTAAAACTAATAAAAATTTTTTTCAATATAGACAAGTACTAAGTTACTATACTTTATATCTGATTTACTACAATAGTTTCTATACATTATAAAACGTTTTTTATGATATGTGTTTAGTATTGTAGTGACTTAGACATATCAAAATATATATATAGTCTTTTTGTGGGGTGATTAATTGAGGACCACAATTAAAAGAGACATATTGATGGAACAAATATTTTATATTAACAAAAGAAGAAACAAAAAAGTAACAATTTGGCTCAATAAAATCATGACTAAGTTCTTATCAGCTATACAGTTGTCTTAATATTATCCTCTACTTACATAGGTAATTCTAAGTCAGACACTAATACTACTGTTACGTGATTATTTCTAATATATACAATTATTTACAAGTTTATATATCAGGCCAGTTAAGCATTCTCTTTAGTACAATTTCTTAACAGAGTTTGATGCCCTTTGTTATCCAACACGTGGTCGTCACTTGGTGTGGTGAACAAAAACAAATAAATGCAAAAGCAACAAAATGAACTTCTCTCTGAGTTCCTAGGTGCGTTCTTGCATGAAGTATTCGGTGATAAGAATAAAATTTCACTCAATGGGTTTGGATTGTCCTTTGCACATAGCAGTCCAATATCCTATCACTTCTGTTGTATCATCACTATGACCTTATCTCACCTTTAGTTCAGATGGGTGCTCGAGAGTCCATTCTGATTCAAAGAATCCAAATAAAAACGTGCTCAACCATGTGGAGCATGCATAACTCGCGCCATCTGGGAACTTGTCCAATCACGTGATCCTCTTCTTAGCCAATCTCTAGTTACAACCACTGTGACTCCAAAAAGGTGACACAGAACGCACCACAGAACATTACTGTGAACCACTGGGGAAGTAGGAAACCATCAACTCTCCCTTTTCAGCTACAGGTCGTTAAACCTGCTCACTTGTCAAGATGGCTAAATTTCAAATGCGGTCCCAAAGGGTCGGGATTCTTTTTGTCAGGTTGAGTGGAGGAGGTGAGAGGGGTCGTTGACGAGGTGTAGGCGATATGCGAGTAAATGACACCATTTAACAATGGAAACAATGATTTATTAGATTAACGAAAAAATTAACGATTACAAAATCTAACATCTGGAGAAATGAATTTAGTTCGCTAGCTCCTAACTCGCGGAGAGACAGTTTACATTTAATGCTCCATACCTCTAGTATATTTTAACATAGACATTAGGTTTATGCCCTTATTCTTCCAATCGACGCACAAAGTTAAAATCCTCCGAGACTTAATCCTCTTTGACCAGCCGTATTAGAGAGACTCCCCCCTCCCCGAGGAGGGAGAAAGAAGTTGCTTTTATAGCTTCAGGCTGGGGAAATTAGTCAGGTGATCCCCTATTGTGAGAGGTAGAGTTGGTCCTGCAGGTGTGGAGGTTAAAGTTGTTCTCAGGACCAAAACAAAATGATGAATTCAGACTTTAACTATAAACTTTTTGTTTTACAGCAGAGGAATGTCATTGTTCGAGGGTTGAATGTTTATATTAACGATGAAAGTTATAAGTTACTATAGATATTTGGTTCTTTTTTCCAGCAATGTTATTTTAACAAGGAGGCGACAAATTTATTTCACATACATTGAAAATTTAGGAGGAAAAATGAACAATTTTGGCCTTACTCAGAGGTCGGATCTCACATTACACTTAACAAAAAAAAACCTGATACAATTTTCCGTAATAAACGGACGCGTTTTACATAATTTTACAAATTTACTACAATTAATTAACCATAGTAGCAGAGCACTACAGTATTTAAAATTTTCAAATTTAAGCAATTTTATTTTAATGCCTACTATATCAGAAAAAATTAATGTTAATATTGTATAAATCTTAATGGGCTTTTAGTAGAATTGATAATTTAAGTTACTATGTTGAATTAATACGTTATATACAAAATTTATAAGGCTACTACTTAGGAGCTCGTGATACGTACAACGTAGCAGAGACCCTAAGTACAGCATAGGGCCCCACGTTTTTAAATTTATTATTATGTAGTAGAGAGGATGAGTTCGAATACAGCACATTTTTACGTCAGTTTTACAATGAGAAATTGTAAAGAATGTCGTCAAATTTACGTAAAAATGAGCGCTATTCTAATCAATCGAACAGACCTAGTATTTATTATAGAAGAAGAGAAGAGGCCCCAGGTATAATACATAAGATGCATTTCCATGTTATGCCTGTGGCGTCACGCTTTAAAATCTATTATTATTTAGTAGAGGGTGAAGAGTCTTGTAGCTTTTATTATTTAGTATAGTGAAGAACCTCTTAAAGGTTAAATTTATCACCATTTAGTAAAGGAGAGCATCTTATATGCTGTAGTTTAGAGCCTCAGACATTTAAATTTATTATTTAGCTCAGGGAAATGACCTGTTATATGATATAGCTTAGAGATACGCACCTACCATGGCGGTAGATCTTTAACTGTAGTTTGTTTATTGATAAATAAAGATTTAGTAAATAATTTTTTTACAGATAAATAAACTTATTAAGTAAGTAGAACGGATAAAAATATTCTTTTCTAAAGTAAAAAAAAATAATTCAGGATAAAGTTTTCTAACTCAGCAAAACTTTGTTATGTACCGAAACATTTTCGTAAGTGCTGCAAAGTTTGTCTTGGAACCAATTCAATATTTTTAGGAATTATTTTTAAAAATTCGAGATTTTATATAAAAAATATTCTTTAAAAATACTGTATATATAGGATCAAAATGGATTATCGAAACGACATCTGTCGTCTTTAAATCGAACTTCTTTTTTTTATATTTCATCAATCAAAGAAAATAAAAAAAATTGTAGAAAATAAAATTAAAATCGTACGTTATTTTCTAAGCGATGAGTGACAACGTACAGATTGATGATTATAGAGCAGAAAGATAACTATTAAACAAATATATCATTATATACGATCTATAAAAACGATNTTGTCTGTAAAAACGAAAAGTACTTCTTTAGTATACAATTACAAATCCTTTAAAAATTCAATTTATGATTGATGTTCCAGTTAACTAACTTTTGGTCCACCCGTATATTAACTGTGGTACGTTCTGCTTAATTTAACTTAATGGTTAATTCCATAGAATGTATTAACGAACATCGATAGGTTTATCACGCGATATCGCTCTTCTTTCTTTAATGGTAGATTGATTCTTTTCTATATTTAATCTATAATGTCTACAAGCAAATTGATCAGGATCGTCGTCGCCATTTAATGTCTTTTCATACTTCAGAATAAATTTGGCATTTTTAAAACATTTCTTATGGATACAATTTATCAAAATAATATTTTTACATTACTACTCTATGCGGTTTTCAAAAATAAAAAAAAAAAACTACCATCAACTCTACCTAACATCAATATTTCATCACTTTTCATCATCTCATCCTTGTATAGAACCATTATTTAAATCACACAAAAAGCAATAATAGAGCCAATATCTTAAGAAAAATAAATTTAAATTTATAAATATCAAGTATTTTCAGGAATAATTTAAATATATTTTATACACATTTAAATCCTCTTTAAGTTTAATCTTCATCTAAGTGATGGGATTAAAATTTTGTTATCTCCTCATTAGTGAATATTTGTACAGCTTTAATAAGAGTTAATAACATGTCTTATATTTTAATAAGCCACGTTTTAAGTTAGAGATTAGTCTATACAATTGATAAGCAGATAGGATTATCCTTTCACCTGATAATACTATCTGTTAATGATAATTATGAGGCATGTTTATAATTTGTATTCTTAATTATACATAAGATTAATTGATGATAATGATGATAACTCTTTCTAACATTAAATTAACTATAGAAGAGATTTTTTATGGAAACGCTTTGATAGTTTCCTTCCATATTTTACGTTTGTATACCAGACATGTCGGCAATTTGTTTATCAGTTCTATTTTTATGTGTTCCTTCCATCCCAGTCTTTACATTAATAATAATAATAATAAAAAGTGTATAAAAATTTTAAAATGTTTTATAAAATTTCTTTTAAATAATTCCTTACATTTTAATTTATAAATTGAATATTTCACTTTAATAATCATAACGTTTAATAATTATCTTCAATTACAGAACTAATCAATATAATTAGGATAATTGGCAATGTATTAGTTAAAAAAAGAAATTAAAATAAAATTTTACAATTAATTAAAGAAAGATAGTTGTTGCGAAATATAATTAAATTAAAAGACTAATTAGAACTTATAATTAATTAATCATAATTATTAAACTCATTAGAGAAATAAAGTTAGAAATTTTATCAAAATTCAATATTATTTTTTAATTTTTTCCCAGGGAAACTTGAAGGTGGAAACAACTCTTCATCAACAATCACATCATCATTTTATATAATGTTAGCCATCTTCATCATCAGCCTTATCATCTGTTAATTAAAAGGTAATTTAAGAAATCATCTTTATAAACTATCAACTCATTCAAGATAAAAGGTTTGAACAATGATGATATTATGTTCTTCCTTTGCAGAAATAATCCCATAATCCATTGACATGTGCCAAGACAGATGCAACACAAAAATAATGCAGTAAGAGGTGGGAAAAGAGCATTCTTTCTCCTTTTTTTTCTATGAGCAATACCTAAAGATAAAGTCATCACTAGCCTTCAAGGTTCTTCAAGGTATTGCTACACACCCAATGTGGAAGACTAATTCAAAGAACATGTTTGCATGTGTTGCGTGTGTGAGAGTGTGCGAGTGTTTATAATGTATTTAAAAAATACTCTATCCCACAACAATTGACGAATGCCTAAGAGGACATCAAAGTTTTCTTCTGTTTTTTTTTTTTTTACTATATCAAATATATTCTCTATATTATATATTTCTAATATAATATATTTCACGTTTATAGCATCTAAAATATTAAAAAAAATTAATTATATTATATATATGACAAGAAAATATATAGAAATTTATGCTAAATGTATATTTTTCTAAGAAACAAAAACCTAGTCATGCTGTAGTTATATTAATTGACACATACCGGTAATTCGTTCTGTTGTTGGTTTAAATTTGAGCTTTAAAATAAAATATTTGAATGTTTTATATTATTATTATTATTAATATTATTATTATTAAATAAAAGGTGATGTAAATTTTCAGGTTTTTTTTCAAAAAAATAGTATAAGTTTTTACAAAATAAAATTTAAAAAAAAAGAAAAAAAATAATTATATTGTCCAAAGAAAACAAAGAAAAATTGTCATTGTTTATAATTTATGTCAATAAAATATTTATCTGTTGATATATTTGTCTTGGATTTTTATTCTTTTATTAATAAAAAGATAAAGAAAATTAAAATTAATTTAAAATTTGTATTTTTAACATCCAATTTAACACCCAATAATTTTCAAATTGCAGAACAACAGATTAACACTGTCGTCCTCTGACTGTCTGTTTGACTGTCCTTCGTTAATCTCGAAAACGGATATAGATAATTGAAAATCAAGAGCACACATGGAGAGCTTATGGACGATTAACTATATATGAACTTTCGGGCTGGACCGGAAGTCACGTAATTTCTTTTAAAATATGGTTAAAAATTGCAGCTCAACATGGTGATATGTCACAATAACTAAACGATTTTTAATTCAATAATAATTCTTGAAATACAGTGTGGCCATAATTAAAGTTTCCCAATTCAGGGCACTCTGTAGTTGTAACCAAAAACCGGATTGACACCAAAATTTGTATATAGGCAATGGAAATAATGCAAAAAAGGATTTTTAAAGAAAAATTTAGGTCAGAAATTTCCGCTAGGGGCACTTTACAAGAAAATTACACGAAACAAAACACAGTAAATAACTAAATAACGAAGACAAATATTCGTTAGCAGAACTGCAAGGAAAAAACAGCAATCCGCATTGTTTGCATCCGCCTTCAAATTTTACACCTGAACAATGAGGAATACATTGAATAATATTCTTTTACGTGAGTAAACAGCCACTGCGGAAGTCATGCCCCCTTGCGGAACAAATAAATGCGTTTTTGTTGTTTGGTGTATTTTCCTTTAAANTTTTTTTTTTTTTTTTTTTTTCTTCACATTTATGGAGTAAAATTAGCAAATTAATTCGGCTAGAAATACTGTTTATTATTTATTAAATTTATTGTATATATGTATCTTTTTTTAAACGTTAAGCGTCTTCTAAGAAGAAAATTTAGTTTGAAAATTTAAATATTTGACGTATTGATAGACGTGGGTGCGGATCCAAGTATATATTTCCTAACTCTTAGTTTCTTCTTCAGATCTTTTATATACAGCATATATAAAAAAATTGTGTTTGTCTGTTATCTGTCATCTATACTTCTATCCTCTTTGACCGATCTACGACATATTTTTCATGCTTACTCTCTAGAATCTAGCGGAACATATAAGCTACTATAAAACCTCACTCCACCCTGATTTCATCCCTCTATTAACTCCCCGTATTAACCACCCATTAACTTTTTATGTATAATCTAACTCTTGGTTTCTTCTAGAGAGGTTTAGATATTATAATTAGTTTATATACATTAAGTATCATTTATTTAATAACAAAATCAGCTACGTAATAAAGTATAAGAGCGAATAAATTATTTATCTTCATGATGATGACTAAAACTATTCTAAATATTTTCAAACACTTGAATGGTGAGCGAGGACAGTCGAAAACCTTGCGAAGACGTGATGCTATATATAAGCTCGTTCTTTCATATAGAATCCTTTCTACGACCTTGAATATACTTCAAAGTAAATAAATGAAGTTGTTTGTATTTAATTATTTAAGATTTTTAATTATAATTAGTGTTATTCTACTGATTCTATTATTAGTTATCCTATTATCAATAAAATATTTATCTGTTGATATATTTGTCTTGGATTTTTATTCTTTTATTAATAAAAAGATAAAGAAAATTAAAATTAATTTAAAATTTGTATTTTTAACATCCAATTTAACACCCAATAATTTTCAAATTGCAGAACAACAGATTAACACTGTCGTCCTCTGACTGTCTGTTTGACTGTCCTTCGTTAATCTCGAAAACGGATATAGATAATTGAAAATCAAGAGCACACATGGAGAGCTTATGGACGATTAACTATATATGAACTTTCGGGCTGGACCGGAAGTCACGTAATTTCTTTTAAAATATGGTTAAAAATTGCAGCTCAACATGGTGATATGTCACAATAACTAAACGATTTTTAATTCAATAATAATTCTTGAAATACAGTGTGGCCATAATTAAAGTTTCCCAATTCAGGGCACTCTGTAGTTGTAACCAAAAACCGGATTGACACCAAAATTTGTATATAGGCAATGGAAATAATGCAAAAAAGGATTTTTAAAGAAAAATTTAGGTCAGAAATTTCCGCTAGGGGCACTTTACAAGAAAATTACACGAAACAAAACACAGTAAATAACTAAATAACGAAGACAAATATTCGTTAGCAGAACTGCAAGGAAAAAACAGCAATCCGCATTGTTTGCATCCGCCTTCAAATTTTACACCTGAACAATGAGGAATACATTGAATAATATTCTTTTACGTGAGTAAACAGCCACTGCGGAAGTCATGCCCCCTTGCGGAACAAATAAATGCGTTTTTGTTGTTTGGTGTATTTTCCTTTAAAGCGCCTCCTAGCGGAAGTGTCTGAACTAAATTTCTTTTATTTTGCAAAATTCTTTTCCGCATCCTCTGCATAGTCTGTATACAAATTTTGGTGTCAGTCAGCTTGTTAGTTACAGATACAGAGCGCTCTGAATAGGAGAACTTTAATTATGGCTTTCCTGTATATTAAATTAATTGATTAAAATGTTAATTTAAGTATTTTCTATATTTAAACCTTCAAAATTAATTAATTAATAAAATTTTATAGCTTAAAATATATTTAATTTGTTAAATTTGTGTTGAAATTATAATACAAGCGAAACTCAAAACAGTGACCACTGGTGAGTTTCTTTAAAAATATGTTGTTTAAAGGTGGATGTTATTGGAGGTTCGACTGTGATATAAAATAAAATTAAAAATTAAAACATTTAATGTTATATAATTTAAAAATATGTATAAATTAAAAATGTTTTATATTTTGTACTTTTAAACCCTTCAAAATTTATTTATTTATTACAAATATAACTATTGTATATATTTAAATCTCCAAAAAATTAATTTATGCAATTATAGTAAAACATCTCTTAAAGAACACCCCTTCAAAACAGACAATTTTCGTGGTCCAGTATAAAAAAATGTATTTCTACAGTTGGCCCTCTCTTAAAAGGACACAGACACGCAAAATTGTCCTATTGTTGATGTTTCGACCTCTCTTTACGGACACTATCGATTCTAATCAAACCGACGTCCGCAGTTGCAAATCGAATCCTAAACTTAATATTGTATTTTCTATTGTGTTGTTAAAATCGATTTGACTGCACAATTATGACAAAATGAAATTGCTATGTTGGTTAACTTGCCATTTTATGAGTTCACTCAGTGCTTGTTCACATCAGTCTTGCGCATTTTAAGACAATAATTAGCAAAAACAAAGTTTTTCAATGCACTAACAACATACTATATCACCCTTATCTATTCTCAAGCTGTGATGAAAACAGTAAACTACATGTAACATAGCTCCACGTAAATCACTGACATTAAAACAGAAGTTGGAAATTATTGAATATCACAAAACGAGAAAATTAGCAGAAGTATTCAAAATGGCGGTAATTTCCAAGAAACAAGAAGAGGCATTGATATCAAAATGGTAACGAGCAGCAAAGTGGAAATAGCGCTCTCATTCACAGAACAGTCATAGAATGGTTCTGTAGGGTCAGAATTCAGAATGATCCTATATCAGAGTGGATCATACAAGTCAAAAGATCTGAATTAATATAGATGCCACGAACTTCTAATCATCCAATGGATGACTTGAAAAATTTCGAAAAGGACGTAACTTCAAATTTAAAGCCGTTTGTAGGGAATCATCTAGAGTTGATCCTAATACAGTAGCAAAGTAGGAGGCTAATCTTCTTTACAATGCTGTATCACATCCAGAAATCCATCTCGAAAATGTCGAGATTATATTTCTCCCACAGAATGCCACGTCTCTCTCTCAACCTTTCGATCAAAATGTAATTCAAAATTTCCAAATCAAATACAATCAGTTATGAAGCACCATTAAAACGCTGACAAAATAACTTAATGTCTTGGAAACCATTTTATGAATTTCAAGTGTTTCTGCCATCAACAATTCAGAGTTGCTTCTTCAACGAAGGATTTTGCGGCAGCTATTGCGAATGCTGTGATGTCAACATAATCTCGTAAATGCAGCCATTGCATTGTCATAGATTCTGTCATCCCAACTGAGTATAGAAGCCAAGATACAAAAACAACATTTCACCCATACTATTTAAGATAAGGAAACTTTTAATGATGATGACGACAACTACAGAGATGGTTTAAAACCTAAAACACCACCTTTTATGATAATTTATAACTTATTCTAGCCACTAGTGCAGAATGTATAAAACCACTAAACACTAGTCGTGGGTTCGTGCTTCGCCAACGGAGTAGTCCCATGGATTTTCTTGGGTTTTCTTCACGTAATACCTAAATAAGGATCAGTTTTCCATAGAAAGTGAGGCACCCTCATTCAGAAGATCGCCCACGTTCCGTTGCCATATTCGAATAAATCAAACCATACCATAATTTAATGTGTCATGGCGCTGAATGTATTTTAAAATTCGTAAATAAAAACAGTGCAAACCATATTTGAAGAATGTTTCACTTAAAACGTAATTTTCACAAAACCTCTCTCCGACGGACACCTCTTTATAACAGAATTTTCGGTCCCGCAAGTGTCCGAAATAAGAGATTTTACTGTATTTATTGATATTACAGTATTAATTTCTTAAATGTTAAGAGAATTAATAATAATAATAATAAAAATTATAAATATCAGAAGTTTAATTATTAGGCTATTAATAAATGAAATACTTTTTATAAAAGTTCTAATTTAAAAGTAATTTTTAAAGTAAGTAATTTAAATGTTTACACATTGTTATTAAGTATAAAATAATTATTCATTGATGTACTAGCCAATAATTTTTTGAAATATTCGCAGTATTGTTAAACGTTCTTATAAAAGTAAATTATAAATACTGTATCAAAAGTAATTAATTAAATTTTAATATACAGTAGAGCGTCGATTTTCCGAAAGTCAATCATCCGAAACGTCAGTCATCCGAAAGAATTCCAGTCGGCAAATTTAAATTTTCGCCAGTCTGTGGCGCTTCAATCTTTGGCTATGTCTTGGGCTACTCAAATATTTTACGTTTTTGATACTAAATTAACATCTGAAGTATAATTTTTTATTATTTTTATATTTTTCAATATATTTATTTTGTTTGTACAAAATAAAAAAATAATTTTTAACGATACAATAGTCTTTGTTAGGCTTAACATCGACGAAAATTCAACGCGAAGCGACACGCAACGGAGAAAATTTTCGACATCGGATACGTTAAACTATTTTTTCGTACGTAAATCAGTTATCCGAAATATCAGTTATCCGGACAACCCCAGTCCCCAATTGATTCGGAAAATCGACGCTCTACTGTATATATATTTTTTCTAAATTCAAAATTAAAAACAATCACTGTTTAAATATTTATGCATTGAAAGACACCGTAAAAATTTATTTATTGATGCATTAATTTCTTACAAATTATTTATTTTAAACTATAAATATTAAAAAAAATAATTAATTTAAATTTTATATGTTTTATCTAAATTTAAATATTTGTACATTGATACACACTAAAATATTTATTTATTATAAGTGCTTATTAATTCTGTTTAAAATCTCTAATTTATAAAACTAGAAATTAAATATAATTTATATTAATAAATTTTACTTATTATTTTTAAAATTTTAAATAAAATTTAAGCATCTTTATTCATCAGATGTAATGAATATCCTATGTTTTTGATTGTACAATGAAAATAATATATTTATCAGAATTAAAGTGATGAATAATATATAAAATATTCTTATTAATGTAAATAATAAAAACAATAAATTTTATAAATTTATAAGACGAAAACTGTATGCACATTAAAGTGAATATGTAATTCTAAATAGAAAATGTATGATAAACAAATCGAGTTATTGAGAATATATAATTTGTTTAATATTAAAAGCTAATGGGTTTCTATTTATAATTCATGAGAACGATTTTCTTTATATAAGAGATAATTCCCTAATTGACATATTATAATTTAATATACGTTGCCTCTTTCCTAAATAATTTTACAACCATTTAAAATTTCAATAATATCCTTGGATCATAAATTGCTTAATTCAGCAACTAATATTGGAGAAAGATAAACCATTATCTGGAGCAGGAAGAGATGAGATCTCTCCGGATGCAGGAAGATGCTAAACAGTCATTGAATTTAATTAACTGAATAATATATTAAAATTATTAATTTATAATTTTAAAAATATTTAGACTTATTTGGAAAAATATTTATTGCCAGGTAAATTTGCTTTTATGTTAATAGATTGTTTTCTAAAGCTTTTATTTTCTATATCAAACCTTATATTAGAAGACATAAGAAGTTAAAGCAAAGTACTAGCATATTTAAGCTATAAGACAAGCCACAACTTTCTATGGAAAACTGGCCCCTATTTAAGTGTTAAATTGTAAAGAAACGCCTGAAAACGCCACGTGATCAACTCGTTGGTAAGGTGCGAACCTGTAATCAACTACTAGTGTTTTTAACCTTCAACTTTACTCTAAACTACCTAAAGATGAGGGAGAGAGAACGTTGTCCCTTTCCAAACTACCCACAATAAATTATGGAATTCGAATCAGGATCTCTAGGATAATAGATTAGATACTTACATACTGTTATTGATCCATAATTTTACAGATAGAATCCTCTTAAACAATGTTTCTGCCGTCCCTATGATTCCAAGTTAATTCTGTATGATATTATAATCGTCTTTGTGATCTAATAATTATTTTATTACTGGAAAGTTTGCTTTGTGAATTAAGTAGCAAGTCAGATTTCTCAGGTATAACATTTCAGAATTTATAATACTTAAATATAATCGTAAGCATCGTAACAGCATCGCCTGTGTTAGAAGCAAAAATTTCAGATTATCTGATAAAAATTATAATAAATAAAAATTTGCAATGCAAAATTAATAAATAACTTTAAATAAAATAATTATAAAATGTTATTTTTAATTGATTTATTAATAGATTAATGCAAGGCTTTAAGACTATAACAAACCACAATTTCTTTCATCACAGATGAGGCCCTACATTTATTGAGATCAACTAGCTTGAATGAATTATAGGAAAGGACGTTCTGACTCATACACTTAAATTCTTTCCTTCCTGAGACATTAGGGAGCTGTTCAAGTGTTAACTTACATCAGCAAAAATTTGCCCTTTTTGATCCCCTCCCCATCATTGCCAGTCATCAGAAATCAAGGTACTCCCCTCCCCCTAATTATGTCCTCAGGTTAGAAGTTTAAACCATTCGCAAATACCCAGGAATTATTTTCAATTTTGTGATGGCTGGGAAGAAAAATAAAGGACGGGTGTAATCTTACGTCATCAAAGACCCACTTTCTCTCCCTTTCATCGTCAGCAATCGTCAGACACAAACGAATCCCTCCTCTCCCATAAACTGCTGACTTAATACTTGAATGGTCCCTAAGAGAATCTTTTAATTATACCTAAGGTGAGTAAAGAGAACGCTTTGCTCGAAAACGCAGAACATTAGATGAAAATGTAGGACACATATTTTTCTCAGTAAATGAAAATAATAAGTAATCTACTAACAAATACTGTTATAATTTACACCGTAAAATCAACGCGGAAAAAGAGGACATCTGATTATACTAATCATATCCATCTTGAGTTCGCTAAATCCAAAAACAGGACCCTACCAGAAGAGCAAGTTGATACCTTTATCACCTTTGCGACCCATCTTTATATGATAAATTTTGGATTCGAATCCACCGTGCGGCATTTTGATTGAGAGCATTTTATCGATTTGCCATCTCATTTTTATAATAATTTAATTAAATAATACGTTAAAAAATAGCCTGAAATTCATATATACGTTAATGTTCTAACTGAAATGTAGAGAAATAAAGTAAAAAAAATAAATCTACTTAGAAATCATCATTTTAATGAAACACATTATTATGTGATAAATTTAGTAAAATGCAATAAATTTACAATAAAGAATATTAATAATAACATAATTTTAAATTCTTTAATTTAACGGACATTTCGACAATTATATACACTTTAAATAATTAGATTAAATAATAATTAGTTAGATTATTTAAGTAAAATAAATTCGTAAATAACTCGTGGATTTTATATTGAAACCTCTAAACAACGGCCATTGACGGGACCATTAAAAAATGGAGGTTATTTTATATACATTTAAAAAAAAAGTTCCTGAAAAGAATGTCCGCCGTTTAGAGGTGGCCGTTGTCGAGAGGTGATCTTTAATGGAGGTTCGATTCTATTTTATTTTAAACATGAGCATGTTTTTACATTTATTTATGCATATATACGATACGTTGGGGGAGGGACAATTTGCTGATACGAAAATATTTCGGAGGATATGTCACCTCTGTCTCTTATGGATCAACTGTCTTGCTTATAAGGCTCCTAGCGTATATTTATCTAACCGTGGCATGTCCTACTACTTATGTGTCGCCATCTGTTGATTAATAATTCAGATAATAATTAAATTACTTTTATTTTCTGATTAAAATTAAATGATATTTTTTTAATTATGAATTTTTACAAAATTAAAATTAAACAATTTTCATTGAAAGGATAAAAATAAATTAAACATGTAATTTTTTTATAAAAGCTTAGAATTAAAAATTAGAATAAGTTTTCTTTGATAAAAATTTTAAAAATCACGGAAAATACAGTTAGCATTCATCGATAACACTTGTATTGATTATATTTATACTTGATTGTACAGTACTTGCTATTTTAGATCTTAATTCTAGTATATATATATATATA